>NC_053114.1:28440578-28660578 GCF_010015445.1 Perca fluviatilis
GGTTTTACCCACAAAGTCCCCAGGGACTAAAGTCTCTCCCAGCATGCATTGGGTGCAACTACCACTACCTGAAAAATGTCATGCCAGACAAATCTGTGCACAGCTCAACCAACTCTGACATATTAATATTCTATAAAGCTAAAAGTTCAGTCAATACTATTTCATTCCTCTTCAATCATGACACAACACGTCTCAGCCACACCTCTTGGTTCACATTTTCAAATCAAGTAAGCCCAATGCTACCTATCCTCTAACTTATATCCAACATTCAACCACCCCCTTCCACCCCTGTCCACATAATTTCGGTCTGTGGATGTTTTCCATAGTTTGGGCCCTGTAGATCCAACTGAGGGAAATGTTAATGCAGAGACCTGACCTCAACTCAAAAGGAACAGGAACACAGACTGCAAGCCAGGCCTTATCACTCAACTTCAGTGCCCAACATCACTAAAGCTCTTGTGCCTGAATGGGAGAAAATTTCTGCAGCCAGATTAGATATGCTATAGCAGCATATTATTTGGCTTGGGAATGAAATGTTCAACATTCACATATGAGCAATATTTCTGTGCCCACCTACTCCATTCCAATATCCACATACTTCTGGCCATGTATATACTATTATCATAATAGTCATAATGAGTTAAATCTGTAAATGGATAGGTACATTTACTCTATTTTACCACCATGGGATCTCTTAAGGGCACTGTGTCAAACCCGCATTTGGCAACAGTATTGGCTGAAGCAGAAATCCTTCCAATGTCCTCAATAAGTTACCTATCTCAGCATGACATACAGGTAATTTTTAGAATAGCAGGCCTGTCAGCTGTATCTCCACTCACCACACGGTCCTTCAGTGTGTGCATGCGCTCGTGTGTGTGCTTTTATAGACATGCCCACCAAGTCTTTCCACCTATTCGTCAGCTAGATGCTTTCTGTTTATCCATCTTAGGTCAGTAGATTATTCATGAGTGGGCCTCTGGCCCGGAGTTCTTCCCTGGTGCCAGTGCAAGAAATTTACTGTGTCTGCAGTGGTCTGAATGTTCATTGCAGTATTGGAATAGAGAGAGAGAGAAAAAAAAAAAAAAAGAGAAGAGAGAGAGAGAAAAAAAAAAAAAAAAAAAAAAAAAAACGTAAGGAGAGAGGGAAAAGAGAGCAGTGAACAGAATGGACAAAGCAATTTAGAGCATAAGCAAATTGAAATTGAAAATAGTGGAGAATGGAAGAAAAAGAAAGAGATGAAATGTTAAAATGAGGAAGGAAATGTAATGATGTAATCCTTTTGTTTTATTCAGAGTAATATTCCCTGGTGCAACAACTCCTGCTGTGCTCATATATAAAACAGAACTTTGGTTTTAATATATGAGGTCTGGTCTGGTAGACCTTGGAGGTTTGGAGGGAGATCAGCAGCATACTAAACAGTCATTAATGGGGGAGAGGACCACCTATACAGCTCTTTAGATTCACATGTCACACACAATGGACGGGGCTACTACTTTTCCGGACAGTCAATAAATGCTCTGCTTTCTTTATTTGGCCACATGGGGCACCAAAACAACAATGGAAACAAGTTGTGAACACAACACTGACATATCATCCTTTTAAGTTGATATGGACCTTTTAAACAAATTTTGGTTATTTACAAAGCTAACCTTTATGGAACATAATCATTCACCTGGTGTCATGTGTCTGTCCAATATGAACTCTTTTAGCGCTGTGATTGGTCTCCACAAACTCCTAAGGGAAATATCTGTTACTTTAGCTGCTAAATGCTCCACTATGTTCACCAGTTGCTAGTTGCCGATCTGTCGTTTGGTGCTGAGCAGGTAGCGTACACTGGGTTTTCAGAGCTAGCAAAAAGGACGGTTTGAGAGCAGTGAAAGTTAACCAAAACAGTAAAGTTATGGGCCGGACACCACAACAACTGTGCTGAAAATGGCTTAAAGCTGAGGGGACCTGCAGAGTCAGGTGATCATTTTCTGTAGCTTTAATTGATTTGATTTGATTTTTTATTTATCTCGGACAAACAGTATGTTGTAAAAGATAAAAACACAAACATAGACAATTCAGCTTTGAAAAAGATAAGTTTGAGAAGGAGCAGGCAGAAGCATGATGCTTATCATGCCTATAGACATACTTCACGATAGATATGCATATACAGCATACAAAATTGCGGTCATACAACACTTACACTTATAACAATAAAACAACATACAACTGTACACTTACATTACATTTAAATTCCTATATTCAGGTCTCCTCCTTTCTGTATTAGTCACGTATTGTTTTCTTGAAACTATTTTTGAACTGTATAATATTATGGCTCTGTTGATTTCATTGTTCAGTCCATTCGACAAGGTCAACCCACAAACGGAAATGCACATGCTTTTAAGAGTAGTTTGCACAAGGCAGTGTTTAAAGCTATAGTGCGTAACTTTTTGATATTAATAAACACATACATACATACATTCAAGCCATTGCCAAAAGAGTTGCTACAAAGCTAATTAAGACTATCACCTCCACACAACTCTCTCTGTATTTCTCAGTATTGCTATGTTCAGAAGATTGTGTCGTCCGGCGACTTTCGCGCACAGAAATCCTCCGTGTCCTCCTTGGCTACTAGCAACTGTGTGGAGGAGGGGTGGGGGGGTGCGCGATCACGGAAGGCTTGTATCACGTGGACGCGCCAACAGTTTTGTTGTCATTATCTATTTATTTCATTGATGATGTACTGTATGTGGTGGAATATGCTGATCTTTGTGTCATTTAATTGCACCCTGGGGATGAATAAAGTGATTTGAATTGAATTGAATTACTTAGAATTCCTCATGGGGGCGACAGAAACTATACGCACTATAGCTTTATACATAAATGTACCTCTTAGATGATGGCCCCCGTCTCTATCCTTAAACTTTGTTTGTATGTCATCTGGTAAAACATGTTGTTTTACTTTAAACATAAATTCAATTTAGCAATGTCCTAAAATTTCAATAATTGTGAATTCAAAAAGACATGATTGGTGTGCTCATGATACCCCGTGTGATTTATTAACCTGTTTGCTCTTTTTGCAATGTGCAAATCTTTTGTAAGGTGCTCTTGTAGGTATTTCCCCAAACTCCCACACAATAGAACATATATGACCAAATAAGCATGCAGTACAGAGTATGTAGCAATATCTGGTTCAAGATGTATCTAGTTTTACTCAACATTCCAACTCTCCTGGCCATGTTAGTGCACAGATATTTAATGTTCTTCATCACTATGAACAACCCCTTTTACACTGACACATGGTTTTTACATTGTCATTTGATTTTTGTTATTATAAAAGTATCAATTATAGCCACTTTAAGCAGAAGTGATATTGCAGTATTCTGTGAAGTTTCCAAGCATTGCCACAACATTAGGAAAATGCCAACATAATTTCAGTCAGCTCAACATAACTTAAGTTCACCATTACCAAAGTACAGAAGTAACATGGGTCAATTCTTTGTTTTTCTGGAGGCTGTTGTGTTATAAATCACATAAAAGCTCATCTGACTTACTGTATGTGTGGTGTGCAGCGTTGGCACATGGCCATTGTTTTGTTGGGAAAGCATTTCCTATGAAGCCTCTCTAACCTAGTTCCATGTCGAAATATGATGTGTTAGGAAACAAGTCATCTTAGTTCCTCACAAAACAAGCCTTTTCAAGATAGTGGAAACTTCCAGTGTGTGTGTGTGTGTGTGTGTGTGTGTGTGTGTGCGCGCTTATGTCAGTTTGTTTGTCTACCTTTACCTTACAAAACAGTGTATGATGTAGTGGAGCTGCCTGTTTACGGTTGACCTACTACAGTCATAGGGTTTCATGTGAATGGGACAAAAGCTAAACACGCATTTGGGCTCCCCCTCCATCAATATTTCATGATGTATTCAATTCAATTGAGTTTATTTAAGAAGGGGACAGTGCAAATTAATAAAAACACATGATCATACGTGGTTGAAATGGGAGAATTACTCGAAAGGCGATTTTTCATCTGTAGTTCGCTGGCCTCAATGTTAAAAAGGGCTTTTTAAAATACAAATAAACAAGAAAAAAAGGCAACACAAGTAGAGCAGAACTCCGCACAAAACAAGACACATGTACAGTATACTGTTCGTCTATGTCAACTGTTATAAAACCACAAATGATGACAACATGTAGGCGTGGTTTTTGGACCTTTCATGAGACAAGTTCACATGATATACACCACTTGTTTTATAGACCTTTCACGTGTGAAATGTTTGGGCTCACATGGGCTTTCATAAAAATTTCACAGCAAGACAAGAAAATGCATTACTGTTAAAATTATGCAATAGATTAAGTACATAAAAAAATTCTAACTTGAATAAAGCAATACACACTCAGAGGATCAAATTAATTACAAAAATATATATAAGAAAATGTATATTGATTACAAAAAAACGTATTAATAAGCAAGGAAAAGGAGATAAGAAATGTGCTGTGAAGAGGGAAAGAGGATGAGAAAGGTCTGCAAGCAGACTGTGACAAAGATTCAGTATGACTCCTGCCACGTCTGATTTTCACCTCTTTGTGAGAGAGAGAAAATACGTGTATATGGGAAAAGAATTTGTTTTGAGACATTGGAGAAGCTTAGTTTTAACAAGAGGTTTTGGGGAAAACAACATGATGGATGATTTACCCTTAGTAAAGTAAAAGAAACAGCTGCGGTCAAAGAAAATAGGAAGCCATCTTGGTTAGCTGTGCAAGTAGACACTTCAAAACAACAGAATTCATTTTCTAAAGTTGTAAAAGACCATTTAGCCAATTAATTATTCAGGTCCAGTGTTCACTGAGATGAGGTTATGGCGGTAACCTATGAGCTGCCGCACTGGATGCTGCTGAGTCAGGATTAATCTCATGGCACAGCATTTCTCTGAATGCCTCACATTAATATTTTAAACCTAGAAATCATTAAACCTATTTGTGTGTGTTGACATAACCATGTAATAAAGCCGTAGGACACACTTTGGATGAGGCGGGAGAAGCTACGCAGGTGGGATGAATATGGCTGTGTGGTTGCAGTCTAATAAAGCCAGACGCCTGAGGGAGAGAACAATCAGAACACAGTCATCATCACATGAACACAGCAGTTATATAAGCAGTTGTTGTTACACAGCATTACAATGTTTCCTGATTCTCACAGCTGGGTAATTACAGAGGCATGCATACGTGCACTTTGCTGATGTCATGCCAAAAGTCAACTTTGCTGTAAATTGATTAGTTGATGTTTATACACAGTATATTGTGTGTATCTTACAAATAGTCATACAAAAAACCAAGACAAATGTGCCATGCTGCAGTCAAATTAAATGTCTTAATTTCCTACTTCACCATTCACTTACATTTGATATTTCAATCTGTCTTTATCTGTATTCTGGGGAATTACGTGATTTTCCACTTAAAGCAACTGCTGAGTAGCTCTAATTATATAATTACATTGGAATCTCACAGCAGGTTTTTATTGACTGGCCATATGGATTCACACTGACTGGTTGCTGAAAGCATTAAGATGCCATGCAGAGTAGCTACAAACTGTCAGGATGCCGTCAACACAACCATAAGTAAGCATCATCACTGTTTTACATGAAGATTAAGCAGTATCGTGTTCCTAAACTGACACAGAGGCTTCCCAATACACCACCTGCACAACATACACAACCTACACCTGCTACACATGTGCAGATAAAGCTTTAAATGCAGCACACGTTCACTGTGTTAGTTTTCCAAATGAAAAAAACTCCAGTATCAGATTTTACTTTCCATCAGTCTAGTCTTATACAGTGCCTTTATCGGCCATTTAATTCCTTTAATGAAAGAATCGGAGGCTTTGTCGGTGGACTCTGGAGACTGTGGCTTTATTTAATTGCATGCCAGTTGGCTTATTATTTCTCCTATTAGAATCACATATGCTATTTAGAGAGAAGGCTGGGATGCTTGTATGAAATAAAGAGATTGTAGATTGATTGTATTTTGGTATTTGTTAACCAAAATACTTTAGGAACATAAACAGCACAGAAAACGAAATGAAATAGAACAATACCACCACTAAGCTATGAATCTTATGTATGGGGATATGCATGAGTTTGCATGACCATATGTGATGTTAAGCATTGTTGTTTTATAATGTTCAGATCTAATATATGGTTTTCACTTTAAGTCTCTGCCAAGCTTTAAAAAGCTGATTAGAGGAAAGCTATGACTTACAGTACAGGCCAAAAGTTTGGACACACCTTCTCATTCAATGCGTTTCCTTTTTATTTTCATGACTATATACATTGTAGATTCTCACTGAAGGCATCAAAACTATGAATGAACACATATGGAATTATGTACTTAACAAAAAAGTGTGAAATAACTGAAAACATGTCTTATATTTTAGATTCTTCAAAGTAGCCACCCTTTGCTTTTTTATTAATAAGGGAAAAAATTCCACTAATTAACCCTGACAAGGCACACCTGTGAAGTGAAAACCATTTCAGGTGACTACCTCATGAAGCTCATTGAGAGAACACCAAGGGTTTGCAGAGTTATCAAAAAAAGCAAAGGGTGGCTACTTTGAGGAATCTAAAATATAAGACATGTTTTCAGTTCTTTCATACTTTTTTGTTAAGTACATAATTCCATATGTGTTCATTCATAGTTTTGATGCCTTCAGTGAGAATCTACAAAGTAAATAGTCATGAAAATAAAGGAACACATTGAATGAGAAGGTGTGTCCAAACTTTTTGCCTGTACTGTAAGTCTGTCTATAGTTAAATAGCTGCACTAACTATTTGTGCCTCGAGGACTTATGTCTCAAAAGGGATGTAACCAAAAGTGAAAAAGCTCAAAAATACAATGTTATCATTAGCTTTTTATAAAATCTTTGACATGCTGCTTATTGCACCTTTGCTCAGCTCCCCCACACTTCTTCCTGCTTTAAGCTCCAACCCCTCCCTTTCCATAAACAGAAGGGGGCGTGTTTGCAGACTGTAATCAATTCAAGGACATGTCCGCAGCCATGTCTACAATGGCGATGGCTACAGCCCACTGCAGTATGCTGCTTTATGACTGGAGACCAGCAACAGCCCTTTGCAAATGAGATCCTCAGCTGATCGAATAGTCAGACACCTTGGGAACACACACTGCATCACAGAAATATATTATTTACATTAATAACGTGGAGTTTTGCAATTCTAAGATATGTGATTTTGAAACAACTGATCTAAATCTAAACAGTATTATGCAACCGATTGTATTCACTCACTGTTCATGTAGTAAGAAGAGAGAAATTAAATAAAGGCTATCATATAAAAATAACATGTTGATAGTTTGAAGTACTGGCAGAGTATTTAGTTTCCATCACAAATTCCTTTATTAACCATTGTTTTAACAAAATACAGGTTACATTAAAAACTAAACGTAAAAATAAAGGTATGTTACTGCTGTACATGCAAATGGTTAACGTTCACTGCAAAAGAGAAAATAAAAGACGGCACACAATGCAGAATAACACAGTCAGATGACTGCAGATGTTAGAACACATAAGGGGTTGCATAGGATTTACAAAAACCAAAAACTCACTGAAATAAATGCAGTGCCATACAATGGTTATAAATAAGACAGAGGTGATTTAGGCTTTCCACCGTGAGGAAAAAGCAGTAAAATGGGACAAAGAATGGAAAACATCTTAGTTAGTAGCTATTTACAGGAGAAGCTTTTCATATATATATATATATATATATATATATATATATATATATATATATATATATATATATAGTGACTTGCAACCTTGCCCCTTTCCTTGTTCTCACTCAAAGTACATTAGACCTGCTTGGTCTGCTCAGTATCAGCTACAATCATAAGTCGCTCATGCAAAAAGGTATCATGTTACCTATCTTGCCCATATATGTCCCTTTGTCATTGTTCAGAGTCCACATATTTGTATCCATCATCACATTATTTCCTAACAAACAAGCACTTGCATTCTTCCATCACTGCAACTTGTCCCTAAGTAAACCCATATTTTAGAAAGGCAGTGTACACCTACAGTATATTTGTGCACATGGGGTTTCCAATGTATTCATTTCAGGAAACTTCCACAATATCTTCTGCAACATCAATTGAGACAAATGATCACAGTTAGGGGTATTACCTATTTAACAAGCATTATATTAAATTCTATTGAAGAAAGGTTTAATAATAATTAAATCTAATAGTGAGTGTGCTTTAGGAATCAACTAAGTTTGGGTTTTTGTTTTCCAAGTTCACCGGATCGTCAGATTACAAACTTTTACAATTCACATCTCTCAATTCTGCCTTTCAAATGCTTCAAAAGTACACACAGCATAGAACAGTAACAGGAAGACATTCAATATGAAACATTAACACATTTACATACATATCTATATATCAGTGAGTTCTAATGCAAAATGTTATGCATACATTGAGGTGAAAATCAAATCAGACCAGAAGCCCTTCATTTTCTGTATGGTTGGGATGCACCGATAACAACAGCAGTGTGGGAGATACCTGGCTAAAACTTTACAGTTTCCATACGTTTTGGGAACTTAAACTAAAGATGTGATGAAAAAATAGAGAAAGCATCATATTCAAACACTCATTTATGTCAAGCAATCTCAAACTATACATTGTTGTTAACAAAGCAGATCTTGCTAGGATGTTCAAATCTAATAAACACAATCTGTGTTGGCAGTGATAAATTTGTATCGATGCATCTCTCAGTACCTACATCAGAAGTCTCAGCCTGGATAGTTAATGCTTTCTGGTTTTTCACAGCATGAATTCTGAGTGTGTACAAGGACCAAAGCAGACAATATGCAAATGCCCGCTGATTTAACAACATCACACACAGTAAGCTCTGCTGTGGCAAGACCTTTTATATCCACAGTGTATTTAAAACAAACAGGTGAGAAAATGCAGATATGTTTGGGATAAATGTAGAGAAAGAAAATATCAACTCAGAGCTGGCTATCTTTTACTTTAGCAAAACTATTCTAACACCACCAGGTACAGCCTTAAAAACCATGTCAGATTTAAAGACAAACATTTCTGATGGATTCACAGCGGAACTGCTCCAAAAACAAAGTGCTTACAGGAATAGTCTTTATCCACATTACAAGCTGATGGCATCATTAAATGGAGAGCCTCCTTCTGATGCCGTAATGATGTAAACAAAGGACAAAGTGATGTTCAGATTACAGTCAGAGCACTGGAATTAAAAGCATCCTGCCTGTTGATCCTCTACTCTCTAAACTGGAGTCTCAACTTTATACATGGCCAGAAACACTGATTATATTGTACACCTAAATAAAGACTAATGAATATTTGCATTTTAAATAAACTCATTAGACTACAACATGCAAGCCAAGTACATGATAACACAAATGGTCAGAACCAGGTTTGAAAGACTACCTGCCAGTGAATTAATAAAAAAAATGTATATGGAATAGCTGATGTCTGGAGAGGGCAGACTGGTGGTATAACATCAATCAAGGCTTATGGTATGGAAATGAAGTAATCAGACAACAGTTTGCCATCTACGGATGGAAATATCAGACAGGTGGTTCAAAGCATTAAGATCATGTGGAGTCAGAAGCAGCACTATTCTCGCACAGTGGTGACTGAGGATATTATCACCTTTACAGCCGGTTAAGCACAGTCGTCCGTGTAATAGCTACTTTATCTATAACTCTGCTCTATGAAAAACAGAGTTATACAGTGCAATCAAGAACATTAGAAATGAATATGCATTGTGTGTTGAATCTGCAAATGTACAATAATACTTTTCAGTTTAAATGTATCCGTTAGAAAATAATTACTGTGAAAATAAGATCTGTTTTACAACGATCAACCTGAAGAAGAAGAGAAAAGGTCTGCAAGTAATTTGAGGTAAATTTAACTTGGCAAACATTGCTACTAAATGTATTGTCCTTGGTGGGACAGCAACCCTGCTCAAGGGGTTCATTGTTATCCCTAGTACAGTATTACCATTCTTTATAAATACAGCCTTTATGATTTGATGAAATATGCATGATGCCATTATACTTAAAGGTCCCATGGCATGACAATTTCACTTTATGAGGTTTTTTAACATAAATATGCGTTCCCCCAGCCTGCCTATGGTCCCCCAGGTTCTAGAAATGGCGATAGGTGTAAACCGAGCCCTGGGTATCCTGCTCTGCCTTTGAGAAAATGAAAGCTCAGATGGGCCGATCTGGAATCTTTCTCCTTATGAGGTCATAAGGGGGGCCACACCCCTCTCCACCTTGCCCCCCCTCTCTCCTCCTCAATAGCTACAGACACAGAAATGGCACATACTAAGGAAAGCTCATTGTGGGACTGGCTCTAGTGGCTGTAATTCTGCACCAAGGCTGAATTTCGGGAGAGAGACTTCAGATATAGTATTAGGGGACCACTAAGGTCTATATAAAAGCATCCAAAGAGCACCATGTCATAGGACCTTTAAATGATTTGTTTTTCTCCTAATGAAAACTTTTTAATCGTCTTTGAACTTTGGTTAGACCCCTGATTTTTTTTTTTTTTTGGGCAAAACCATAACATTTTTGACATTAATTCAGCAAAAGAATGGATGTTGAATATTTTATGAGTATGTCCCTGGATTGAAAGCCAACAGGTATATGGACACTAATTCCCAGTGAAGATGATAACCATTGAATGCATTTAATCTAATTCCAACATCATGGCTTAAAATAAGGCATTTTTCAATGGCATGACAGTGGGAAATTAGACAACTCTTTTTTTAACATAATAACCTGCCACATATTTCGGTCTGTCAACTCAGTAAGTCAGTGTGTGTATGTCTCTCCCAGCCTGCAGGAGACAACCAGAGTATGCTACTAGGTTCGCTTGGCATCCATATCAGCCAAGATGTGATGCTTTCTGCTTCCCATCCAGCCGATATTTTTGCACGCATGCAAAACAAACAGATAATTTAAACATCTCCGTGCCACCAAACCATTTTACAGCATCCCCTGAGAGGAGCCGTGATGCCTCAAGTCGGCATTGTGTGCACGTTTTCCGTGGCACGTGTTTCTACATTACATAACGTGACATTGCCCCCCAAAGGGCACCAAGCTGTACAGAGCCCTGACGTAAAGGCAAATGTTCTAACAGAATCCCTTCCGAGTCTTCACCAATCAATCTGTTACCACAGCGGGGCAAATAGCCTGTTTGAATCATTTTGGAAATTGTTGTCAGAGTCAGAGCATGTGTGTATAGCTGTCAATGGCAGGGGAAAGAAAAAAATAATCTTTAACAAGCAACAGTCAAACTTAAAGTACCCGGGGATCAGTTACGCACAAATTACGCACGCAATGTGTCACTGCAGACAAAGCTCAGATAAAGTGAATCCATCCATTCTCCCATTCCCGGGGTGGGGACATCTTGAACCGGTTACGCCGCACTTTGTAGTTGTTCCCATTATTATTGTCCCAGAACTCTTGCCCGCCGACACAGTATTTAATTGCAAACTGAAATGTGCCTCCGTTGTCGAGGTAAGTAGGCATGACTATCTTGAAACAGAACTTATCAGTGTCACCCTCGCTTGAGTCGGGAACATAGGACGCCAGGCTGTCCATGCATGTAATCCAGTTGTTAAGAGAATAACGCAAAGAGACGCTCTTTTCGAAAGCCAGATTCAACACGCGCACAAACCCGGAGAGGCTGAATTCATCTACCTCAACGGACTCTAACATGACTTTCACCTCCCTCACTTTCTGCTCAAAGCCGGGTAGTGTGCCTGGGTTGGTGAACAGCAACTCCATGAACGTAGACTGCGCAGGAACACGGGGGAACTTTGTGTTCAAATGATTAAGGTGGACGGGTCCTTTGGCTAGTTTGGCCAATATGCGCTCCGGCACTTGTGGCTCATCTGTATCATCGAAGTGCTTCACGGAAATGAGCTCCAGGCCCAGTGAGTCGGCGAACCGGACCGTTTTCTGACTGGTCGGGCTTCTTCTGCGGGCGATCTCTAACTTTGCTCTCTCTGTGGGTGTGGGCAGCGACTTGCACCTCCGACGCAGATTTGGACTCTGTGAAGGCTTCAGGGAGACCTCTCTGCCCCGTGGTCTCTCTTCCACAACTGGGCTCTCGGTGGTTTCACAAGTACCGTTGATCATATCCAAATCATCCCCATCTTCAAGCCGCGGGTTTGCCTCTGCCAGGCTTCCGAACAGTCCGGCTATGCAGCTGTAGTTCCTCGGCAGGCAACTCTTTGGGGGCAGCATGATCACGACAGGATGCACAGACTCCGCTTCCATAAAACGCAGCAGTTCCTGCACTGCAGAGCCGAAGCGGTCGTGATGGGAAAGACCGGCGTGTCGAGAGATGGAGCCGTCAGGTGTCACTGTCCCCCCCCCCGCGGATAGGTGCTCCGGCTGCGTCAGAGGTTGACACTGTGCAGCTCTGGACCAATAAACCAAGCCGTTTCCTTCTGCAGATCAGTCACTTTAAATCCCGCCGTGTGAATATTATATATGCCATTGTCTGCTACAAAAATAATAATAATAAAGAGAATAGGCATATGACTTTCCTCTTAGCAGCGACCATGGCTCGTTTCCATTTTCGTGTGATGAACATGTCCTCTCACAGCTGACGTGAATTGCGTGGAGCAGAGTTTGACGTCTGTAGCATACGTGCAGAACTGAACGTCGCAACTAACCAAAATGGTTTCCTGCTTCACAAGTGGTAACACGGTTAACTTCCCCTTTTTACACTGTGGCATTAATAATGCCACCGTGTATTTATTTTCTGTTTATTTTCTATCGGGGTGATGACCCCGATAGACCCACAGAAATGAAATAAACACATTTAATTGAGTTTTCTGTGATGTATCAAGACAGTTAGGCTTAATATTCATACCAACAATTTCCAATCAAAAGTCACTATTCTATTCTGTTTTATTGTATTCTATTCTACTGCTTCGTGAACCACCTGATTACCGGGAGGGTAGCCTACCGTGTTTATTGCATAACAGAGATGTAATAATTCATCTGGGAGCAGCAGCGCATTCACTCCTTCCCCTTTTCTCTACGTCACATCTTCCCTGTGCAGCCTCTACGAGTTGCTATGACGACGGCGTTGCAGCTCGTCTCTCTAAAGGCATTCTCTAATGAACTCTGTCGACCACAAAGACAACTCACCACGATAGATAGCAGCCGTTGTATGTGAATGGTGTTTTCTGATATGGGAATAGGGATTCAAACCCATTTAAAATGCGACAGGATCCCAAATTTCTTCTTCCTTTTAGTGAGTGAAGTCTGGTGACGTCAGTTTTCAAGGTTTCTAACAAAACCAAACTGTTTTGTGTAACTTGACTTAGAGAACTCAACAACAGGCCGGCTATCTTTTACAGGCTATTTATTTTTTTGTATGTTCTGTTTGTTTTCCCTCTAGATATCATCATGAAACACATGAGTTAACTACATAATGGCGACCTTAAAAGAAGTGGATCACACAACTGTGGAGGGATCAGAGGAGCTTCCAACACAGGAGTACGCAGCTGGGGATCAGACAAAAGAAAGGAGACATGTCGATTCACTTCTAGATATTAGTGAGGAGGACTTCATGAAAGAACATGAGCCATATGAGTATCATTGTTACCCTGGTTGGGAAGAAGCTGTAAGTGAATGAAAATCTTCTTACTGCAAACCTTTTTTTTTTTACTGCCTGCCTTTATCTGATTGTTGTACTGTTGTACCAACAGCACACGTTGATTCTGTGTCTTCTATCACAGTTTGGAGTGGCCAAATTATTTTCTAATGAGAAGAACAAATGTATAAAATAGTACCTGCTTCAATTTCTTATTGATCATATTCCTACGTGTTGATATAACCCCTGATATAATACTGTGTATATAGTAGGCTATGTTTTTCTGATATTGGTATCATTATTACTCCGTCTCAGGCTACATCCTCACTAATACATTTAGTTTAAAACATTATATATTGCTATGTTTACTCCTTGCTTCCATGCTAATCCGGCGTTTCTGACCTCCTAAAATGGGGACATTTGGAAATACTGCTAACCCCATTAAAGTTTGAAAACTCCGGGGTTGCTTTGTAGTCTAGACTGGCAGAAACTGAGATCTTTGGAAACGACGACATACATCAGTCAATCTTAACGTTAGGTGGGCTTACATACCTTTTTCAGCATCAGTTCCACCTCGTCGTCGATCCAAGCAAATAAATCCCTGGTCCTACTTTTCGCCATTGTTGTTCTTTCTGTAAAATTAGACAATCTGCTTCCTGTTTACACCGGCATGCGCGTGCCCAGTGTATGCGAATGGTCATATGATATGTGTTGTCAGACTTGTTAGGTTAATAAGTCTTGCATTGCCAGACCTATCCCCACAGCGCTGTGGAATAAGGACGGTTACACCATGAGTTAATATGGACTATGGCGTTATGATCCAACTGCAGTTGTAGGCAAAACCCGCCCTTCATTTGCATTTGCACGCTACGATTAACCAGGCGTCCATGCAAGTTATTCTGGAAATGTACTTCCATTGATCCAGATTAGGTCAATATTGACGGATATCATTACTGATACAGAGCCTAAACGCTTGTGTGGATCGAAGATTGTTTTTGGTTCAAAAGGCCGTTAAAAAAAGGAAATGTATTAGTGTGGATGTAGCTTCACATACCAGTATCATCATAATTTCCACCACCTTACTAACTTGATGCATTTTCAGTTTATATTTAAGTTGTTTTAACATGCAACATTATATTTAATTTAAAAACAGGTTCATGGTTGGGCCAGAGTTGCTCCACTGAGCTGCATACTTTTGACTCAGAAGAGGTACAGCAAACCAATGCATAAGGAGGCTGACAACCCAACCTCCTTGTCTGTTGACCCAACGATCCCTGAGGCAGACAGCTCAGCCAGCATTGGACAGCACCTCTGTGAGTCTCATGTGCCTGTCCTCAATGCAATGCAGAAAACCACATCAAATCGCTTCAAAGAAAAGATAGGGGAGGAAGGGATGCTCAGAGAGACCTCTTTGCAGCCTCAGCATCTCCCTTCAAAATACTCGGAGAACAGGCCCACTAAGCCCGAGAAACACAGGCATAGGCCTAATAATACAGTGGTTCCCATTAAAAACTTCACATTTTTACCACCAATTAAATCACCACACCTGAGTCCTCAAAAAGTCATCCAGCTCTGCAGTGGCAAGACGGCTCCAGGAGGAGAACCCATAGAGGAAAATGGTTTCATGTTTGATAAGAAGAGCGGGACGAGAGGAACAAGAGTGGACCCTATTGCTAACCCAGAGCTTCCCACGTACTCTGCGGCCCTGACCTCCAAGTACCGGGCATGTCAGCATAACCTCCACTTGTTCTCTGCTGTGCATGTTTCTATCCCCAAGAGGTATCAAGTACCGATGTCTTCCAAACCTGACACATTGCACCGCGCTAGCTACTCAACGGGCAAGAGCCTCACACAGGCCCTCCACTCCAACACTGCAGCAGGTGCACAAGCCCATACGCACCCCAGCAAGACTGTGTGTATGTAGTATGCTAGTGTCATCTTAAAATCTCTTCTTCTTCTACCAAGTAAAAACGTGCTTTATCTTATTTTGTATTGTGTGTGCCTTAGCCTTCCCACATCATACAATGTTTCCATCAAAATAGTTAGTTTATAGAACAAACCAAGGTATGATACATAAAAGTAACTCATTGCAGTTAATTCATTTAGTTTAGTGTTCACTCAGTTCAGTCTGTCATAACACTTCAGAATATGCTAACCATAAAAATAGCAGTCAGGGGAACAGAGCATTGAGGCTCTTTATGTCGTGGGCCTTTATTTGGTTCCAACCAGTTCCCACAAGTGCTTTTTCAGCTGTTCTAGTTACCTAGCAACGGTGCAACTACCTCATAAGAAGCATAGCAGTGCGCCTGCCTCACACTTTCTACTATGTAAACCTCAGCAAAAAGCTACAACTCCGTTAGAACCCAAGTGTTGCACTGTAGCCTGTGACTATACGTGATGATATAAACCGTTGCCAAACTGCATCTGCTCTGTCAAATTTAATTATATACAACTTTAGTTTTCTATCAGTCAGTGATGTCAGTCAGTGCAATATGCAAGGGTTACCAGTGCAGCCTTATGCTGAGATCCCTCATCACTCTGTATGTCGTGTTGGTCTCTAAAGGCCAGTCAATCACTGCAACGTTATTTACAACTGGGATGATCTTTGTTACTTTGCTTTATTATACTACCTCTTTGTCGTTTAGTTGCCCTGTAAAATAAAAAATAATCCACTTACTGGGATTTTTGTATAATCACAAGACAAAACGTTTGTCGTACATAAATGTGCATGTCAAATTAAATTGTTACTTAAAACCAATTTGTGAAGAGGTGCTATATCCAGCACAAGCCAGGATTCAGCATGTCTATATTGGGTTAGACGTAACAGTATCAAGGTGAAAGACACATACAGTTTTACATTGTTCTATAATAAAAAAAATAAATTAAAAAAAAAGTACAAAAATGGGTATTCACGACCAAATCTCCTTTAACTCAGCTCTGTTAAGTACAGGGGAACAAAATGTATTGCACATTGAAGAACCAATACATGGGTGCCGTATATTCCACTATGGTGAACAGAGAGCTGTATTAAAGGAGCAAGCCGACTGAGTATTTGTACTTTTTAGACACAGATTGTGGTTACACACACTTTGTTTAAGTTTGTATTGGTTGACCGCAATGTTTTTTTTTTCTTCCACTTTTGTTTTATAATAAGTGACAAGGAGCACAATATACACATTCCAGCAGTTTATTATGAACATCTTGTAGTGTAGCTTCAACAATTAATCAAGGCAACCATTAACTCTACACATATAGGCAACAGAAACTCAAATTCTGCTAATACAAATATTTTGTGCTGGGAAATTATCTGCATGCATTCCCTACAGAGAGAAAATAAAGCACTGTAACTGACACTTAGGACTGACAAGGCTTCAACACATAGTTCTCTTTAAAGCAAGGAATTTCCCTGTGCCACTAAACCAGCAGGGAGAAGCAATACTGCTGCACTTCAAGAATTCAAGAACCACAAACTAAAAGTACTGATCTCAATATAAGACATTTTGAAGTTCAAAGTCAAAATCCTTGTAAACACAGGGACATTTTGGAAATGGTGCAAAAAAATAGAGCATGTTATACTTGGGCACAGTGTCATGTTCTGTACAATCTATAAACTGTAACAGCATGAACCACCCTGTCAATAAAAATAGTGAGAGGGCATCAAACTAATTCTCTTCAAAAAATGCTGCATAGCATTATTTTTCATGTGACAGAACATAAATCTTTCCATAGAAACTATGGAGTACGATTAGGGACGTTCCACTATTTCATGCAAACCGATACAGAATGGAGTAAACATGCAAAGACTGAAAGGATTAGGACACATTTTCAGTGCTTGTTCATTTTCCAAAACAAATTCCCGTGTAATTCTGATAAATAATTATTTTAAAAGCAGCAAATTGTAACAGAACTAACAAAAGGTAATACTTGGGTTAAGGCACCAACGTAACAAAATGAACAACTAATCGAGGCCTATAGCTCTGGGTTCCTAAGTGGAGCACAGTCTGCGTGTGGTGCCTGTGCTTTATGAGGTAACTCAGTCCACCAGTAAAATGAAATCAAAACATTAGGTTTAGCTGCTTGGAGAAGAGATACAAAATAAACCTACTGTGTCCGACTGTTAACGGTGACATCGGAAGAAATTCAACAGGACTCCTTTCAGTCAAAACCGGTGGTGAACATGTACAATAGCTCTGTGCTAATCCACTATGTGTTGCTGTACAGTAAAATTACTGGATCACTTCAGCAGAGTAGTGCTACTGCATACACTTACACCCAGCTAATGAATAAGTCAAAGACAATGACAGCCTAGTCTGCTTACTGACTTGAACTCACTGCTTAGCTATAGAATCCCAGACACAAAAAGTGTTCAGACAACATCAAACTTCATAATCACATTTCAATGAAAGGTGTGCAACATCTGACAAGACAGACAATTCATTTTTACTTGTGCCACATCTGTAGAGTAACGGTATGTTTCAGAGATATACATCTTAACGGCTTTGAGCAATGCCTTGTTCACTGTTGAGGCTTTATGGGGTTTTATTTTTGGGTAAAATGAAGCTTGCAGGATGTCGTTCAGAGTTTATGGTCTTGCTGCTGCTGACAAGGCAACGTCAACGAGGCAGCCGTTAGACGCAGCAAGAGATATTTTATGTTTCTTTGCTGCTGACCAAGTGAAGGCTTCATGCACTTTTCCAAACATATATACGTAAACTACTGTAAATGCACAATGGTCCTTGCTGTACAGCGGAGATGAAATTGTTTTCATGCAGTATATCTGCCATACAACAATTTTATAAGCTTTTTCTCGACAGCTACGCACATTTAAACATGTCATCCCTTTTAAGTGCAGATCTAACATTAATGAAATGTTGAGTCATTTTTAAACTTATAGTAAGACCAAACAGTGAAAACCAGTCACGGTGGTTATACACTAAAACAAAGTTTTAACAACAAAGTAAACTGGCATTTCAGACAAGACACAAACAAGGTTACTTTATGTGCAAATAAATATGTAAACTCTCACAAGAGCTGATAAATCATGCCCATTGAGCTAATAAAGTGCAACAGAGATGGTCAGGATATAAAGTATACCTGGAAAGGCTCTGGACATGATGTCTCCACTGGAATGTTCAAAAGACATTTTCGCAGACTTCTTACTGCCAAGACTGTGGTCCGCTGGAGGACAGCGTAGACCGATTCCTTTTACAGGAACTGGCAGCCATTATAAAACCTGTACTGCAAAAGCTTAGGCAGCTTCACTAAGGGGGCTTCAGCTGTTGGGTTTCTCAGAGTGCTGAAAGAGAGCGCAGAGCTCCTCACACGTCTGGGTTTCCACTGAGCTGAAATGAGACTCCATATTCCACGCCATGTCTGCCGACAAGAAGTCATCCATGACAGTTTGTGTTTCATTGCTCGTTAGGAAGAGGTGTCCCAGGCCTTCTGCCTGGCTGGTCACAGTCTGCGTCTCTGTGCTGTTCAGCAGCCTTGCATGCTCACCCTGACTCACAGGAGTCTGAGCAGAGAGACCGGTGGCGAACGTCGGGAGATCTGTCTGCGTTTCTGTATCCGAAGACTCGGTGCTCATGGAAAAGCTCGAGTGTCGTAGGATGCTGCTCAGGGGCATGTGGCTTCCGGCGTTCAGCAGAAAATTGAGGTCTGTCTGAGTTTGAGTATCAAATAGCTCCAGGTCGCTGGCTTGTACTCGACTTGGTCCCTCACTTTGGTCCAGTTCATCCATCAGGAGGAAGTCCGTCTGGGTCTGGATGTCCAGAGACTCCAGCGGCGTGTCGCCACCCAGCCCTCCCAGCTCACTCTCCTCCGTCTGTGTCTGAATGTGCACGGCGTTGAGAAACTCTTCAAAGTCAAAGTCAATGCCGTTGTGTTGCTCCTGAACAGATCCCAGACCTGAGCCGCAGCCTGCAGACGCCTCTGTGAGCACCTGGTGGCCTGACATGCTGTCAGACAGAATATTTTCTAGGTCATTTAACAAGGTCATTGTTTGAGTCTGGTTATCTGCCATGCTGTTTGAATTGAACTCATCAGTCTGCACCCCGAAACACATACCACCAGCTGACTTGGAGTCCTCATACATACTGCTTCCTGCAGCAGTGAGGGTATCATCTATCTCCAGAGCGGTCTGAGTGGAGACACTGAGGGAGTCACTGCCGAATAGGTCAGAGCACAGGATAGCCTGGTCCTGAGTCTTCTCCTCTAATTGTGGCACGGCAAAATAGGTCTGTGTCTGCCTGGTTTTGTATGGGGGCACAGATGAGGTGGAGCAAGGAATATGACTCATGCACTGGCTGTCTGTCTGAGCACCAATAGAGGATGTGGCTTTGGTCCGGGAGGAGAATGTCTGGGTTTCAACACTGACTGGCAGGAGGACTTGGGCACTCACGCTGATGTCTGTTTGGGAGCAGGACGACACTGAGGACTCACCCACAGAGCACAACCCCATCCCCTCCCCAACCCCCACTCCTGTGAGCATTGCTGACAAGTAGGATTTGTCCGTCTGAATGTTGGTGGAGGTGCTTCTTCCCCGTTGCCCTGCCAGGCTGGCTGAGTCATCGGTGCCTGCAGTGTCCAGACTGACCTGCACCCCAATGTTGATGGGCCCCAGGCTAGAGCGGGAAGTAGGCATGCTATCCTTGAAACACAAACTCTTAGCATCAAGTTGGGGTACCACAGCTCCCATGGCTTGTGGCAGGAGGTGCAGGGTGCGGACAGAGCCTTGACCGTCTACTGCCAGCACTACAGACCTCAGAGCCCCGCTTTCTGTAGAGGGAAGAAGGACTGGCAGGTGGGCCAGCTGCATCACAGGAACACTGACCAAAGCCATCTTGGGCTTTGGTAGAAGCAACTTCTGGAGGATCTTACGGGGGTTGGAGTTCTGATTCAATGAGTCTGGGATATGAACAGTTGTATCAGAAGGGAGAGCAGTCTCTGTCAGCTCTTTACTAGCAGGCATGATCTGACAGGTTGACTCATTGGCCTTAACCTTTTCAGAACCACTCAGTTTCTCCATCTTTCGCTTTTTTACCGGAGGAATTCTGAGAAAAGAAACAAAAACAGATACAGCGAAAGCCAAATTAATCTTTAGCCAAACCTAAAGCAAAGTTTCAATACAAATTACTCTGGGCTATGCCGGTACATGCCTGTGTTCTGTAGGAATCTCGTGACCTGTCCTGTAGATATGCGAGAGTAGAGCAGCCCTGCTAGCGTAGGGGCAGCCACATGTACAGTGGTAGGTCTTCCCACAGTCCTCTATGTGCCTCTTTAGGTCCCACTCGGTGCTGTAGCCATTGTTGCACTTGAAGCACTTGTGTTTCTTCTCTGCGTGCATCTTCATGAAGTGCTACAATGAAACAGATCAAACAGCAAATATTATATGTAACAATTGGTCTCAGCATTGCAGGAGGGGTTAAAGATCTAAGGATTTTATTAGGTACAAGTAGGCTTTTCAATAATCCATGGATAGGGTTAGAGATAATTGGAGCAAAGGCTTACTTGTTTAACCAGGGAGAACTGAGAAAACGGTCTGTTAGGCCCTCTGGGACATCCTTCAATTGGACAGCAGTAAAGCTTCTGAGGGCCCTTCATGTCCTTTCTGACCGTAGGATTGACAATACCATCCTGAGGGTCACAATGCCAGCGAAAGGACAAAGAGAAGACAAAGCAGAGGAATATTTGCATTTTGGATGTTTATATCAGACCCTTACTCAGCATGGCTTACAGTGAGTGTTGTGAAGAATACCTCGAATTCCTTGATCAACATAAATACAAGCAACCAACAGAAAGGCCTGTAGTGCTTTCAAGTCATTTTTAAGTTAGCAATCTAACAGGTTTACTGACAACTAAGATTATAGCTAATAAACTGAGGTTTTACTTGACCTTCTACAATTCTTACAGTAACTGCTGTAAAAGGCACTCAATGTCTACTACACTTTACACCGTAAACTACAAAAAGGTTGTCTTTTTATACCAATTTGTATTCATATTTCAAAGGCATCATTACAACTGCAGAAAACAAAAGGGATGGTTGTAAATTACCTTGCTTTCCTTAGTCAGTGTAGGTAAATATGATATGTGCATTGAAAACATAACCTTTTTCAAGAAACCACATTTATGTATGTACAGTAGGCTCTGCTTTACTCAACTGATAAAAAAAAAAGGAGCTTGGCAGTACTTGGGATATAAACCTGTTTTAGGCAGACTTGCTAAAGCAGCTGTCAGCTGAATGTAT
Organism: Perca fluviatilis; assembly: GCF_010015445.1. Lineage (NCBI taxonomy): Eukaryota > Metazoa > Chordata > Actinopteri > Perciformes > Percidae > Perca > Perca fluviatilis. The sequence goes on from NC_053114.1 coordinate 28,462,474, forward strand.
ATAAAAATCAATGGATATCATATTAATACTGAAACCAGCACCTACGCTGAATGTATGTTGCCCGGGGGAAAACAGACAAAACCATCACAGTCCATAACAGTCATTAATACTGCAGCCTTCCAGTGGTCAAGGTCACCTCCATCTGCTGCAACACTGGAGGAAGCAGAACAGCTACCTCTGCTTCATCATCAGGAGCTAGCATTAACAGACACTTTGCTAACAATGAATGTTTTTGAAAGTGGCTTCAGCTACATCATGTGTCCGTAGGGATAAGCCTGAGTCATGTCAATACATTATTAGTCATAAGTCAGTAGCTGGCTGTGGCCAAATGAGGGAGCACGTCTTTGATACACCAGGGTCAGTCCACAGCCGGAGTAATAGTCTAACTCTGATTCTCCTTGCTGCAGAGGTCAATGATATGGATAGAAAGACAGCTAAAGTCAAGATAAAAACAGTCACATTAAACTTATGAAAGGGAGTCTGAACTGGGTTGAGTGAACAAATTCAAATGAAACGTATCTGTCTTCACGACCGAGAAGAAACAGGTAGAGGGTGATCAGCAAATACATTACTTCTGTGCAATGATGCAGTAGAGGTACGGCGCTGTTAAAGAGGACTTAATAAAAACAGGTATGGTGCCCCACTTCTTGCCTTACTCTTGTAGTCGGACTTCATGAATAATGCAGAGGAAGCATACAGAGTGAGTTTTTCAGTATTTAAGAACTGTCATCATTTCAAACAGTTATACTGTTGACAGTTATACATAGCTGTGGATTCAAAAAATAACATGCTGCTCCCTCTCTTTTCTTTACATCCAATAAAAAGGAACAATATGCAAGTGTGGCTGAGCAATAAAATATCAGAACACAGGACTGGAATCTGCCGTCACGGACACGTCTTTAAGTACAAGGATTAATGAACATGAAAAGCAACTATCAAAGTTTTCTGTCGCTCTTAAGGGTTCGTTTACACCAGTAATATTTAGTCATTGGTGTAAAGATTATGACTGACTAAATAACAGACTCAAACTTTCAAATATACCTGGTTGTACCTCAAATGTATATGGCAGAACCACTGATTGGGCCTTTAAACACTAGCTGGGGCACATTAACTACTTCTAACCTAATTCAAATTCCCACATTCACCTATTCTAAACAAAGACCTTAGTCTATTGCAGGACAAAAGGCAGCCTTTCCCAGCAAAGGACTTCATTCATGGAGGGGAAATAGTGAATTACTGCCTCCCCCACGAAAAGCCCATGCCACTCCAGTGAGGACATAAGAACCAGGATCAACAGTAAACTTTGGTCCAAATGCTAATGGCTGTCTCCACTTTGTTGACTGTTTAGTATTAGTAGGCTAGTAGATTAGACTCAGACAATCAGAGATCATGTCTGTTGTAGTTCAAAAAAAAAAAAAAAAAAAACCTTACCATTAACATGGCCTTAAAATAATAAACAGATTCCATTCACACACTAGCACGGTCAAATCAGATGCTTCACAAATTCCTTTCCCCAACTACAAAACAGTCCACTAACGTTAGTTAGGGTGTTGGTAAAGCTGTATTGAAAAATGCAAACATCAAACATCACGCTAGATCCAAATCATTAACGTTGACGTTAATTGGTAACATAATAACAAGTAACGTTGTAGCTAATGTTAGTTAGAATGTAGCTAGCTAGCTCGCTAACAGCAAACGTTCTGTTACTAAGTCAATTACGTCACGTAGGTTTACTCACAAAAACTAAGTGGACTTTTGCCTAACGTCGTGTTTGCTAAGCATCACGAACAGTTACTGTGTGTTACGTTAGCTAAAACCAAGTTGTTATGGATGACTTGCGTTTTCCAGTTTCATGACAGCGGTTTCACGTTAATGAGTTAACTAGCCAAGTTAGCATTGTCAACGCCTAAAGCACATGCTCGTTGAACAGGTTAAGTAAACGTTTACCTTTATTCTGTGTGACTTAACAAGATGCATGTTCAATGCAGGTGTGTTGGGGAGAATCTTCCCACATCCTTCCACGGTGCAGAGGATGTTCGTCCTCACTTCTTTAGTCAGCTCCGTGATGCTGGGTTTTATTATTTCCCGTGACTGCGACAGAGACTCAACCTGACATTTCGGACTGTCTGTAGTAGCGTTATCTCTGTTATTCGCCTTGCTCGTCGTAGAGGCAGCCATGTTTCTATGTTGACAGTCTTGCGTTCAGCAGAGAGCCCCAGCAGCAGCGTTGAATAAACAGTGGCATTCCTTCCCTCAGCTTTGCCTGAAAGGCTGCTTCGCCACCTTTCTATGCCTTTCACTGAGACTGAGGCGAAGCCCCTCCCCTTCCGGTGGACAGCAACACGTTTAATAAAACGGTGGTGCGTTTTTTAAAAACACCATGGATGATGGTCATCAACACAAACCCCCTGTAGTGCCTCCCAATTTACATCCATATATAGTGTATTGCAACTATGGCAACTGAAAAGGCCATTCTTATTACTAAAGTATATATTTAATACATTGATTAAAATGTATCCTCTCGTGAAAAAAGTAATGGATTCATATTTAGATATAGAAAAGGAAACTGGATTCCAGACTGGGAATCTGCTAGCTTGAGGACAGTAAATTATAAGACACGTGCCAACAAATCTGAGACCAAAGTCTGAAATGCAAATACGGTTGGATGTTCTCCAATTACATTCTTTCCTGTAAATACATTTATTTGGATCCATTGTGCGCACTGCGTTTGTAATACGACAGTTTACAAACACGTCGCTGTGTGTGTGTGTGTGTGTGTGTGTGTGTGTGTGTGTGTGTGTGTGTGTATATATATATATATATATCTCTCTCTCTCTCTCTCTCTCTCTCTCTCTCTCAAGAGAAGCCTAGAGCAGCTCTTTAAATGTAGCGCAGAATGTGTGGGCATGTGAGTGTTTTAAGAGTGATTTGATAAAATGTGAACCTATCCTTTAAATGGTTTGTGCAGAGACCATAGAGTTTAAATGAACCATGGAACAATGACAGCACATACCCACTTATGAGGAGCTAGTTTACTTCCAGCATACCTTTCACAAGCAAATACTCCGTAACACATTTTTGGAACACTACAGCAGATGAAAAATACAGAAAAAGATTTAATGATGACTAGTGTGTGGGATAAAATTAAGTTACAACCTTCAAGAATATTAAAAATCCTGCTTTTATATTTGATTTGGACGTACAAAACATGTCACGGTAGTAACATTCTGCCACTTAAACACCAACAAAAGATAATAAAATCACAATTATCTACTGCCAACTGACATATTTGAAAATGTAAGCACATAAAGACACATTAGATTGATGATAGAATGTAAAGGCAAACCATGGGTGGACTAGACATGGCAGGCCACACTGTGAATCCTTTAAAAGGTCCAATGTGTAGGAATTTCTCCCATCTAGCGTTGAGATCATATATCGCAATCAACTCTCTCGCACCACGCAGTTCAAAGTACGTATTACAGCTACGGTAGCTTTCACGCTTCAAAAAGTCGGTCTCTTGCTCTTTTCAATATCCTTTTTCTGGGCGAAATTTCCTGAAATTTGGATTGTGAATACATGTGGTCCTCCATGTTTCCTTCTTCAAACTTGCCGGGGCCGGGAAGCTACAATACCCATTAGCAGCACCTGTTAGTTTATCGTATCGTAATATGGATTGTCTACCCCAGTTCGTGCAAATGTAAAATTTCAAGCCAAAAGGAATACTTGGAATTGATGGTGGTGGTAAATATCCATGAAAAGTTTGTGAACAGGCAACACAGATTTTTGATAATGAATAACTAAACAGGTTACACACTGGACTTTTAAATCAAGTGCCTGTCACCCATCATTTCTGTGGTTGGCGCATTTGTGAGGAGGGACCTGGGCCATTGTCTGTGATAACAAAATAATTCTTTCCTTTTAGGGGGATAGAGGAGAGCAGAGGTGTGACAGGGGTGGAGGCAATTCCTGTAAAATATAAAAATACATTAAATTAGTTGAACTGACTTAAGAAACAAACAGTAATTCAATTATTTATGAATTTGTTGACATTGTTAAAATGACAATTCAGCAACAGAGGGGTTTAAAAAAAAAAAAAAACTTTAAATGCACTGACCATGACATATTAACAATATATAATGTTTTAAAAGCATTACAGTGAGTGGGGATATTCCTCTAGAGTGAGTGAAAAATAAATAAATATATATGTGTATGTGTATGTGTATGTATGTGTGTGTGTGTGTGTGTGTGTCCCCTTGTGGTCATTTATGGAATTGCCAGGATTATGAAACATTCAAAATACCAGACTGTTACAAGTCAGTCTCATTTCTTTCTTAAAAACATGCATGGCTGTGGCTTGTACCTGAAGATGCACAGTGTCTGAGTGACTCCAGGAGGTTGGTGCTTGCAAATTTGACAACACATCTGAAGGGCTCCTCCCGCTCTGTCATGGTCTTGTTGCTGTGGTCTCGGAATTTTGTCTCCAGCTGAGGAAAGAACACAAAACATAATTCTGATGATTGCAGGACAAACGGATATTGACCTTTTTTTAAACTGATATAGTGAGACAAGTTATGCACATGTTGTTTTTTTACTTTGATACCCAACTATCAAAACTGAAACGCTGAAACTCAGCATTTTAAAACACAAGCATGCCTCAGGATACCTTGTAAACTGCAGACTGTAGCTGAGGTAACATCCCACCACCAAAGGCCTCACAGGCTGCCTGAAGTCGGTTTGCTGCAGACTCAGCTTGTTCTCTTTCTATGTGTTGGTCTGTAAATAGATAGCAAGCCAAATACATTCATCACAATACAGAACTCTACCAGAAGTACACATAAAGACCAAATAAATTCAGCAAAGCAAATCATGTTAAAATATGTGCGAGTATGTGTGGTTCGATCAAATGATTTGATCGTTGACATACTTGAGACAGCTGGATTATTTTCTGCAAGAGGGGTGGGATACCTGGTGGGAAACACCTAGAAACAAACAAAACAAAAATCAAAATCCACCCAAAAATAATCACCGTCACTCTCTCACTAGCTCTGCCACACACTCCCCACGAGCATACACACATGCCAGTCCTGCTATTCTCTTAAAGCACATTTGTCAAACTCAAGGCCCGCGGGCCTAATCCGGCCCCTTGCAGATTATGATCCGGCCTGCATATCAATTTAGGTTCACAATACATATTGGCCCACCTAGTTTTTGTCATTTTTTTTTTACGGTTTTGGGCACTTTTTTTTCTATGATGGCTGAGGAACTTTTTCCTGACTTTAAAAACTGTAAGTGAGAAGACTATATGACACATGCAATAAGTCAAAGATACTTGACTTTTTTGATTAAATAAAAGCATATCAATAAAGTAAACATGTCTGGCCCTTGATGTGATTCTTATTTTCCAGTGTGGCCCTTAGTGAAGTTGAGTTTGACACCCCTGTCTTAAAGAGATCGACGCACAAGTATAAACTTCAGGCCACTTACGTAGGCTACGGCGAAAGCTCTGCGTGGAGCCTCAGCAGAACCATAAAACAGGCTTTAAGTGGAGAAGACAAGGCATACAGAGCAATGTATGGTGCGTGTAGTTAGAAACGACTTACCTGGTGATATTGCCTCATCAGCAGGTCTCTAATGGCAGTGAGTTTCCGCCCACTGAGGTTAGCATCCTTGATAGCTTGATATCTGGTGGACAGAACCAAGGCCTGCAAAGTACATCACTCTCTTAAAAAGGGGGATGGAAAGACAAAAAAACAAAACAAAAACAAACACAAACAAGGTCATGGATTGAATATGAAACTCAATCCTCACCTGGGATAACAGGGGCTTTTGCTTCGAAGTCAGGCTGGTCACAAAGACATAAGGGGTTTGAAGAGAGTGAACAACATATGTTGGTTTCATGTGGTTGGGCCGAGAGAAGGTGTCTCCCCATGCAATCCGAATCCATACAGCTTCATCTGTGTGCTTCTTCATTTTGACAGACACCTTGAATGCAATGTGAAAAGCATACTTTGAATATTCTCTATGTTAAACACAAAGAAGCCAATACAATGTCTTTCAAAAGATACAACTATAAAATGAACAATATTTGTAACTTGTGTGAGGAGGAAAATCTGGCTTACATGTCTTATGAGCTCTCTGAGGTGAGATTTAAATTGTTCCTTGAACTGGGTCAGCTCTACAGAGTGAGCATCATCTAGAAAACAGAGAAAATGATAACGAAATATTAAAGGAACAATACGGGCTTGATTAGTAAACTCATCTTCACCATAAGCATATACAGATACAATCATAAACCGATAAAGAATATGTGACACGACCATACAGAGAGAAAAAATGTTGCTTTATAACTGTAAAACTCATGGTGAGACTCCCGCAGGACTGAAAGTTACCAAAATGTTCAACCAGAAAGAAAGCCCTGATCCCAAAAGCAGCTGTAGTGAATCGTTAGAATGAAAAGCTGCAGGCTTTCAGTCCTCCATGGTAAAAGTGCTTTGACATACCTTCAGGGTCCATGAGCTGGAAGGCATACCACATTCCTTGGTTTGGATTGTCAATGATATCTGAGAGACAATGACACCAAAAGGGACACAAGAGGCATTATTGGATTGGCATGGTACGGTAGGTTGTCAAATGAGAAAATAATTCCACTCGACTTACATATCATCTCGAGTTCTGTGATGTGTTTAACTGCAAACTTATTTTCCTGTAAAAAGGTAAGAAGCGAGGTTTAAAAAGACAGGAAATACACACCAACGCTAGTCAGGCTGTCCGTTTTTTGTTTGTTTTTTTACACTGTAAATTTAACACAACAACTTCTATTTCAGGAAAAAAAAGAGCCGCTTACCTCGCAAATGGCGAGTAGTTTTTCCGTTAACGCCCATTTTGACTGAGTAAAATCCATGGAGTGCAGCTGTCCCCCAGTCAAACGGCCCCACTTGTCCAGCGTTGTTCTTAGCATTTGAGTCGGTATCCGTCTAATGAGTCGCTGCAGTAAGCGTTTCGTAGATTCATCCATTTTTCTTCGGACAGTAGCTAGTTTTAATGATACGTAGCTAGCTGTATTATATAGTTGTATTGGTTTGTACGATGGCAGTAGTAAAGATCCTCTGTTCTAAACCGTCTCTGGCAGTAGAACAATTCCAAACAAACCGCCTTCAAAAGACCAAACAATTCAACCAATCAGATATCGCCAGGAAATCTTACGCGTTTCTTTTAGCTCCCTCTGTTGTGTTGGAGTGGTAGTGGTATAGTGTCTATATACTGTCTATTGTAGTAACTCTAGTACCGTCGCTCCAGATCATAGACTGTATTTAATTAGTTATTAATAATATACAGTCCATGCTCCAGATACTACTCTCTGCTATTATGATCTACAATATATGCACAGGGGTATTCGATAAAGGATCATAAATTGCAAGTAAAAGACATTCCAAATTCTTCTTAAGTAAAAGTACGGAAGTCCGTATATGAAATTAAAGCATCAACAATAAAATGTAGTAAAATATTCTCTGTGACAAAATATTGTTCACACTGATGCATCAATGTATAGGCGGCGTTTTACTGCTGTAGCTAGATGGTTGAGGTGGAGCTAGTTTGAACTATTTCATATAGAGTTAGGTAGTTAAGTTAAATGGAGCTTACCAGGTTGTCCCATTTAACATATGTTCATTATTTCTTGATCGTACTTGTATTTTTTAACTGTTTTGTGAACAAACTGAAACTGTTCCCAAACAAACTTAGGGTCAGGTCCCAAGCGTCACGAGACAAATGTGAGGGATTGCGAGAATAAGTGGGAGGGAAAGAAGAAAAAAGTTCTGATACATACACAAATCTGTTTTCCATTGTTAACAATTTCCTATGAGCATTTCTCTGGTTCTCAAAGAAAATTGCTATCGTTTAAGATCCCACTTCAGTCCAGTCACTATAAAAAAAAAATAAAATAAAAAAAATTAGTCAAGTAAGTTAAGGTCACAGTGGGCCCTTTGTCCACCAGTATGGAACAGTGCAGCAGGGCCATCATCTCAAATGCTTTTGAGATGCAAAAGCAACATTATCAATTGGAATCATGCAAATCAAGCATTTATGTCCACCACTGGCATTCACCACTGGCATTGATCGTTAACTAAAAAAAGACAGCATACACACTGTACTGTCACAGCAACACTAGAAGCAACAATAGTAACCACCTCCCAAAAAGGACAACAGGCCAAGCGTAAAACAAAACAAAACAAATGTGAAATGCATCCATAAGCTAAAACGGAAGTACATTAAGGAGAAACATCTTGTATCTCCTGTAAACCTCCGTCATCAAATGTCCCGCCTTTTACGTTAAGAACGCATGCCATTGGTGTGTTGAGAAAAAAAGCGAATGCCGATTCGCTGGTTCACCATTGTCACTCAATTCGCCAAGCAGTTACGAAAAGCTTCAAGTGTTGTCATAATACAGCCATGGTCGTATCAGGCAGCGTGTCCTACAGGTCCTAGCAGTTTTTTTAGGTTACGTTCGTGTTAGTACCAACACCAGCATATGTAGTCAAAACTGTAGAGCTACCTGCGTCGTTATTCTACGGGGAGAAAGACGGACGAAACCCTACGTAGTTCTTGCGTGGATCTATGCTGGGTTACAGCTGAGGCCTAACATTAGCAGTTAGCTAACGTGACATTTCACCGAGGTTTCCTGGGACACTATTCAGAAGACACATCCTTCCCACTGGTAAGGGTATCATAGTTGCAGCGCAAAGTGTTATTACATAGCTCATAATAAACCAGTAGATAAACAGTATGTGTAAGAAGTTCTTATATTACAATCCAATGTCAAAACACCTAATATCTAAGCAACCATGATCCAGAGACTTCTTAACCAGAGGATTCAGGGTGAATGCAGGTAGTGTCACATTGTCTCTCCTTCTGTGTGTGTGTGTGTGTGTGTGTGTGTGTGTGTGTGTGTGTGTGTGTGTGTGTGTGTGTGTGTGTGTGTGTGTGTGTGTGTGTGCGCGCGCGCAGGTAAGTGTCCACTGGAAAAACAAAGCCCCATCATTACAATGACCGCTCATGAAGGAGAGGGATGGGGAGGCATTAGTATCCTTTAAACATCATGTCCTCTGCATAAGTGTAGCAATGCTGAGTTGGCGTGGCGTGTATAAAGTAGCGATGAAACAATCGCTCAGTCTATTAATTATTTAAGCCATTTATCAAGCAAAAATGCCAAACATCCACCCGTTCCAGATTTTAAGCAAAACAAGCAATTTGAAGATGTCACATTTGGCTCGGGAACATGTGACATTTTGACTCTATTTTTTGGACATTTTCTGGACTGGATTAATTAATAGATTAAATACACAAATTAATAATAAAAACAACCATTGGTTGCAGCCTTAGTATGTTCAGCATATTCCTATGTAATGGAAAAGTGCAGTACTGCAGTGCAGAAAGCAAAACTATGTTTAAAGCCAAATGTGTTGCCACTAAATGACATCTCTTACAGTAATATTCCACAGTAATTGTCAACTCAGTGCTCCTCGATCAGTGCGCCTCTTGTTTGTGAATTTTCAGTATGGCCGCGGAGGTACAGTAAGCCCTTAACTCAACATGCACCCAGACCTGTCACCTCACCTGCACACGGATGAGTGTAATGAACTGATAACTCTTCTGAGGCAGTGCCACACTGAGGTACATCACTCTGTTTTTTTTTAATTGCTGTGTGCTTCATATACACAGAAAACCCACCATGTAAATCTTGTTTCATGTTACCCTCAGCACAATGTCTTGAAGTTCTTTGGCACGTGTAACGATGTGGACCGCGCTATGCGTCGCTGCCTGAAGAAAGAGGTCTGTCAGTTATTTTAATGCACTTTGTGAATGAGACGCAACAAGCGCGCTGACAACTTTTTGGTATTATCAAAACTTTTTTTTAATAATTATTAATGCTTTCTTTGTTTCCTTACCATTCAACAGAGACTGGAAAAGCGGGAGCGCAGCAAGCAGCATGCACAAGAGATGAAGAAGAGGCTGAAAGAAGGGCCCAAAGAGCATCTCTGAAGGACATTTTACTGCAACTTTGCCACTGCAAGTTAAAAGTATTCAGATAAAAGGAAATTCAATTAAGCATGACACTGTGTAACCGGCCTCCCCTGCTGTTCTTATGTCAAGACAGAGGAAGTCTCTTTGTACATTCAGCGGAGTGTGTATTCTATTAGCATTGACCGAAGTGTCATGTGCTGCTATTACTATGTATTATTTGGTTTCAGTTGAGAGGCAAATTATTTAAATATCGGGATCATATACCAGCAATAATAGGTTAACATGCACAGCTTTCTCCTATATTTGCTGTGGTGTGAACCCTTTTAACACACTTTTTACTTTTTACTATCTGCACAGACTTAAACTTGCATTTTAGGTCAGCATAAAACAAAAGCATCTAGTACTTTGGATTAAAGATTGCTGTTGGAGATCATCATTTATTTCCCCCCTCTGTAGTAGCAGTACTCTGCAGCTCCATCAAAGAGCTTAGTGTAGCTGGGGGCAGAACCCTTTCATCAAACCATTATTTAAGTTGGCAGGACACCTCAGGAATATTCTGGTATCTGTATCTGTATTTTTGTATGACCAATGGCTGGGTTTTACTCTCAATTTGAACATCCACCCATGAACATACATATTGAACACACTCTTTGTTTGAATGTTTATTTGAATGGGGAATCCTGTTGATTTCGTTACGAGTTTGATTGCTTGCAAGTGAAATTATCAGTTAATTTAAGAATCCATGCTTCGATAGTGTGTCATCATTGTAAAACCAAGTAGCAGTCAGTATCTGCAGAAAAGTCATAAAAGCATTTACATTTATAACATACGAATAGTTGTAAAATATTTTTTGTATCCGTTCACGGGCTGCCGGGAGATGTTGTTGTATATCTATAAACCTCAAGTGGGATTGTTGCAACGGTGGATTGTGCACGCAGGAGACTATAGCAAGCACTGTCACTACTGCTAGCAATAGTAGCTATGAAGCTAAAGTCTCTTAATGTGTAAGGGTCTGTTTTAGCAAAAAAAAAAACAACACTTTGACCGGAATGACTGCTAAATGGGAATAACTGCGGTATCAAAAAGAGACGTTTACGTATTCAATGTAGCCAAAGTGTTCCATTTAACTTGGTGAACCCTGCTAAATCCTGATAAAGGTGTAAAGAGAATCTAAGCTCTAATGTCCAGTTATTAATATTTTAAAGATTTCAACTGCATCGCATGGTCTTCATTCAGCAACTGGAGCTGGTAAAGGTGTCATGTCTCCTAAATGGGAATCTTCGGTTACATGTTAACTAGTGGTCACCTAGTCTCGCTTTGCCAGAACCTCCTCCAAAGCGCGCTGAAGGAGGGTCTGGCTACTCCACATAGCATTCGGGGATGGGAGGAAAACGTGCTCTTTAATGACATTTCTTTAAACCAATCAGAATCGTCCTGGGCGGTGCTACGCTCCCCACAGAGCCGCTGTAAAATAGTCTTGCGAGAGAAAACTCAGATTGGACAGATAGTCTAGCTAGCTGTCTGAGTTTACCCTGCAGAGATCTGAGAAGCAGTTAACAATAGTCCTCATTAATCCACCGAATTTAAAATTCCAACACAAAGAAAGTGGAAGGAAACGGAAAATACATATGCATCCGGCGAAGCAATCCCGGAAGTGGAACGCGAAGGATATAGACTAGTGGTCACCTAACCCCTCTCTTTGTCTAAGGATGGTCTCCTCAATCTTTCTTTGGCTGTCTACTGGCCCTTGGTCGATGACCTTGTGTTCACCTAACTGAAAGTTCACATTTAGTTCATGATATCTCCGTTCGCTGAGTGAATACCATGAGATGCTGTTAAGGGCTCAGAATCATTATTAAGTGGACTTTTATGCTTAGATTTTCTTCACCTTATTTTGAAGGACTCTTACTTCCTCACAAACATCACAGGAAATAGCTAGTGCCTGCCTGTCCAACAACTGGACTGAGTTAAAAGAAAACAGCACTGAAAGATGTGACCAGAAAACATTTCAAAATGAAGCTCTGAATACTTTTTTTGTTAAATATTGCAATATGACAGCCAAAAGAGACATCGACTGTGGACATGCTTTTTCTTATTGATACAATTATTTTAGTGAATATTTGCTTTTTATTTACTACTGGGTGGTATCATGGGGGTTCAATATGTGACCTTACCTACCAAATCAAAGTTGTGATGAGCTTCACTCAGTGTTGAGGTAAGGTTAGGTTAGCTGACTGGGAATTCATATCTATCTATCTATCTATCTATCTAATAGAAAACTACCGACAAACTTCTAGTGGTTTGAGAAAATGTAAAACAAAAAACACATTGTGAAAGCACTGTTTCTTTATTTGAAGCAGCTCACTCTACCCATCACAACGTATGGATCAATCTTTGACTTTGACAGATATTTAAATTGTAAGGCACCCCAAGGTGTGCTTTGAGACAATGTGGGGAGAAAAAAAATCATGAATAAGAAAACACAATAGGGAAACACATACATGATATTGTGGTTATAAAAGACAAACACAGTCATTTGCAATAAATAAGGGAGCAACTATGAGTAGTTCTTTTTATGTTATAACTTATTTACTTCAACATTTATTATCAAGCCCACTTCAAACTTCTTGCTGAGGTGGGAATTTGGATTCAATGCCTAAAAGAGAAACTAATAGTTCAAAACAGTAATGAAATGCATTTTATATCTCAGGTGACATGCTGAAAAGAAGACCCATGTCTTGAAGGATCAGTGTGATTATAGCTCAGCGGAGCTGAATGATTTGCATTCAGTAGCCACGTTACACAGGCCGGTCTCATCTCTTCTCGGGACCCTAAACCCAAGGAAAAACTACGTTGCGCACAGCACGTAGTAGGAGCTGAAAAATAAATAAAAAGATTTGTGCCATAATGTGTAATGTTGTAATCTCTTTTTGTTAAAATGGATTTTATAAAATTGGTATTGAAAAAAGTATTGTTCAGGAACTGGTATCGAAGTCATGGTATTGGTATCAGTACCGGTATCAAAACATTTTTGAACGATACCCAGCCCTAATTATCTGAGATGCCTTTTGATAATTTACAACAAAATACCTAATCTCATGTCAACTGAAAATGTTAACATTCAAGTGAGAATAGTGTTTACACATTTTGGTTTTGAAATAATGCATGTATAAATGACCTGACCCATTTTGTTCAAAGTTTTTATGGGATAATTTAGAAAGTACGATGAAGAGAGTTGGGGTTTTTCTGGAGCAAAGGAAACCACATGGCACTGCACATCCAAACAGTTATCTCAAATAAATACAAAAATAAACGGCACCATTTCTAACAATACTTACAATGTTTATACAAAACATACCCTGAAATACAAGGTATTTAGACAAGCAACACATGTATTTGTACAGTATATTACATGCCATTAGTTACACAAAACAGTCCACATTATATATCATTCTGTACTGCATGTGTACCACTGCAAAAATTGACAAATATCTTCCGAGATTTACAAAACAATTTTCACAGACCTACATTTTTTTGGTAAAAGAAAATAGATCCCTAAGTATAATACACATCGTAATACAAAATTTCTTGAAATCTTGGATCATCACATGCAGATAAGGACGACGTCGACTCCAGCTACACGACTGTTTGTGTTTCCACAATATAGATCACTGACAATTAGTGTAGTCACAATGTGATTGACACGAGGACCAAGCGATTATCATCTCTTTTGTGTGCTCTAAAAAGAAATACACAACTATATAACTGTCAGGTAATGTCAGCATGATGATCACGCATTTCACACAATGACTTTCTTCATTGATAACTGGAAGCCATGTTATACATACATATGAGCCACCACGGTACTGCATGCACGGCTACTATATGTAGCTCAAACTAAATGGGATAAAATCCATTACTGAATCCTTCCATGTGATATGTGCCACCCCTTCATTTAATCATATAAAGTAATTTTTGTACTCAAACCCAAAGTGCCATTTGATTAAGAATGGACACATTTGTATATTTAGTGCTAGCATTCCCATGAGGCTTCCAGTGTTCTCCATTTCCACTTATCTTTCGGATTAGCATTTAATGATTTTATTTGTATTCATAAAAAGTTTAATCATTCTCTTGCCATTTTTGTTGCAGGTGAAAAAAAAAACTAAAAGCAGATGGATGTTGACAATATGAGGATTATATTGTATTTACTTATGCACTAATCACCAGACGGTCTCATTAGTACATGGGTATTAATCTTGATTTCATGTAATGGAAGCAAATTTATGGTGATTGTGATAATGATAATGAATTTAGTGGCAAACAAGATGTCTGTTCAGTGTAATCAAGAATAGCGTGATGAAAAAAGAAGAACAAAAGCTTAGATTTCTTTAAAGTGTTTCATGAAGTTTAAAGCAGTCACTGAATGTGATCCACTGACAGGTATGAGCATGTATGAACATTTGTGGCCAGTTTTCTTCTGTCCATACAGAGGGGATGGAATGTGCACGTAAGGAGCAAGAAACTGTCCTCATGCAAACTCTGATTTACACTTCAGCTCAATACGATAACCCAAAGAAAATCCTTATATTCAGAAAGAAACTCTTTTACACTCTTGAAATAAATATATATCAATATATACAGTGCCTTGCGAAAGTATTCGGCCCCCTTGAACTTTTCGACCTTTTGCCACATTTCAGGCCTCAAACATAAAGATATAAAACTGTAATTTTTTGTGAAGAATCAACAACAAGTGGGACACAATCATGAAGTGGAACGAAATTTATTGGATATTTCAAACCTTTTAAAGAAATAAAAAACTGAAATATTGGGCGTGCAAAATTATTCAGCCCCTTAAGTTAATACTTTGTGGCCACCCTTTTGCTGCGATTACAGCTGTAAGTCGCTTGGGGTATGTCTCTATCAGTTTTGCACATCAAGAGACTGACATTTTTGCCCATTCCTCCTTGCAAAACAGCTCGAGCTCAGTGAGGTTGGATGGAGAGCGTTTGTGAACAGCAGTTTTCAGTTCTTTCCACAGATTCTCGATTGGATTCAGGTCTGGACTTTGACTTGGCCATTCTAACACCTGGATATGTTTATTTGTGAACCATTCCATTGTAGATTTTGCTTTATGTTTTGGATCATTGTCTTGTTGGAAGACAAATCTCTGTCCCAGTCTCAGGTCTTTTGCAGACTCCATCAGGCTTTCTTCCAGAATGGTCCTGTATTTGGCTCCATCCATCTTCCCATCAATTTTAACCATCTTCCCTGTCCCTGCTGAAGAAAAGCAGGCCCAAACCGTGATGCTGCCACCACCATGTTTGACAGTGGGGATGGTGTGTTCAGGGTGATGAGCTGTGTTGCTTTTACGCCAAACATAACGTTTTGCATTGTTGCCAAAAAGTTCGATTTTGGTTTCATCTGACCACAGCACCTTCTTCCACATGTTTGGTGTGTCTCCCAGGTGGCTTTTGGCAAACTTTAAACGACACTTTTTATGGATATCTTTAAGAAATGGCTTTCTTCTTGCCACTCTTCCATAAAGGCCAGATTTGTGCAGTATCACTGTTGATTGTCCTATGGACAGAGTCTCCCACCTCAGCTGTAGATCTCTGCAGTTCATCCAGAGTGATCATGGGCCTCTTGGCTGCATCTCTGATCAGTCTTCTCATTGTATGAGCTGAAAGTTTAGAGGGACGGCCGGGTCTTCGTAGATTTGTAGTGGTCTGATACTCCTTCCATTTCAATATTATCGCTTGCACAGTGCTCCTTGGGATGTTTAAAGCTTGGGAAATCTTTTTGTATCCAAATCCGGCTTTAAACTTCTCCACAACAGTATCTCGGACCTGCCTGGTGTGTTCCTTGTGCTTTATGATGCTCTCTGCGCTTTACACAGACCTCTGAGACTATCACAGAGGTCGGAGACCTGATTACACACAGCTGGATTCTATTTATCATCATTAGTCATTTAGGTCAACATTGGATCATTCAGAGATCCTCACTGAACTTCTGGAGAGAGTTTGCTGCACTGAAAGTAAAGGGGCTGAATAATTTTGCACGCCCACTTTTTCAGTTTTTTATTTGTTAAAAAAGTTTGAAATAGCCAATGAATTTCGTTCCACTTCATAATTGGGACCCACTTGTTGTTGATTCTTCACAAAAAATTACAGTTTTATATCTTTATGTTTGAGGCCTGAAATGTGGCAAAAGGTCGAAATGTTCAAGGGGGCCGAATACTTTCGCAAGGCACTGTATATTATCGCCTATTTATCATGTGCTATCAGACATACACTGATTTCAGACGTCCTGATCATTTCATAAACACATACATATGTACAGAGACACTCTGTATCTCCCTGAGGAACCACCTTCAGTGTGTATTTAAGCAATGCACATTTGGCCCTTTCCAGTTTGACTCATTCGAAGAATAAAACATCTGGACAGTTATGGGTCCAATAAATATATGTTGATTCACAGAAGAAAAAGATGATCACTTAATGTTGGTAGACATGGAAGCGAACAGAAACTCCAGAGAATCCCCTCTGCTGATGGATGGAAACAAGACCCTTAATGCAACCTTTCCTTCAATTTGAGATCACACCGTTATCATCCTGGATGTCCCTCTGTAGATAACCTTTGACCCACAGCCATCGGTTTTCTGGGTGTGGATGATCACTTCTCATACGCCTTGTTGTGCAGGTAACTGAAGAGTGCCTCTAGTCCTTTGGTTGAACACCACAGCTGCTTCAGCATCCGGCACTCTTTGTCATTCACTTCCTCCAGGACTGGCATGAGGATACTCCTCACCAGGCATTTGGATTCTTCTAAAACCTTTTTAAACACACGGAAAGGGTGGAGGGTTATTTGGTGGCATAAAAAAAGGCTTTGCTCTGGGTCATCTAGATCAGGACCTACCACTGCATTGCATGATGCCATTTCCTTCACACGCAGCATCACTTCTTGGTTAAATGTGGTTGGCCAGAAGACCTGCGACACCAGACCTCGACTGCATGCTTCTTGTGCTGTAAGTTTTCTTCCACAGAACAGCATCTCATTGGCCTACCATTGGGGACAGAAAGCAGGGGAATAACAAAGCATTTTCAATATGTCATGCACTCTAAACATGTTTGATTTGGGTAAACACAGGGTAATCAGTTGGTTATCAGAGAAATCAAATTAGATCAAGTGAAATTTGCGAAGAGCCTTGACATTGTTGGGACCCACCAGTGCTACTCCAAGGATCTGGGGGAAGGTGTAGGAGGAGCATCCAGAAGGGGTGAGGTGGAGGGCTGCACATGGAGTTTGGAACCAGGCCCTCTCACTGGCCCACACCACATCACACAGGGGCAGGATGGAAGCCCCTAAGCCCAGAGCAGGTCCGTTTACTGCTGCCACAATGGGTTTCTTGAAGTGGATGAATGCCAACACAAACTCCCTAAAGGGGTCACAGAACGATCAGTACTAACCCAGTCAAGTCTAATGGAATGATGAATGATTTCTTCTTACCGTACGGCATCTGTGATGCGGCTGCTCTCTTTTCTGCGGTCAGTGGACAGACGGCCTATCAGATACGACGGCTCCAGGCCACTGCAGAAAACAGTCCCCACGGAGCTGAGCAATAATAATTTACTGTCATCAGCAGCTGCATTACCCAGAGCTCGACACACTTCCTTCATGATCTGAAGAGAAATAGGAGGAGATGCGTATTACATTCTTAACTCACCTGACACATAAAGAAAGGTTGAGAAAAAAGATACATTTATAGATATTCAGTCCCTAGAGTAAGGCTTGACATCTACTCGAAAACAACAGGCCTAGAAGAAATAACGACAAACTCGGAGAATGCTACAATGCTTATTTCCTTTCCTACAATACTCACAGCTTATGAAAAAGTGCATTCACAACAACGCTATTCATCTAGATATGGCACCATGGGATTAATATGTTTGCAATTTAAGGGCCACATATTTTCAGGATCTAGTTGTATAAGTGCTGTTGTAAAAGGTACCTATATATTCAGAACCAATATAGTTTAAATTCTTCTCCTAGTGCTTTTAATCTTCTTGCAAATAACATCTACAAGCAACACATTCTTTCAACAAAGTGGACGGAATAATTAGTCAGAATTAATCAGAAATTAATATTAAAATTGAAGCATACATCAAGGGTAGCCACATTCCATTAGAAACAGCACTAGACAATCAAATTGTTTTTAAATTTTAAATTATAGAGCACAATCTGAATATAAAGGAGGTTATGTCTAAAAAGTTATCTTTATCATTTCCATTTTTACAAACAAAGGTATCAAAGGCTCGTATATTGTCAGCATAATGCATATACAGTACTACTAATGTTATAATGGCATTTGGAAATGGTATTCAATGGCTCATTTCTTAGATGCAGTACATTTAAGACCCTGATAATGTAGTAACCTTAATTAGAAAATGTCCTTAGCAAATGTCATCCCCTCACCGGAAAACAATGTTGGTATAGTAAATGTATAAGTATATCAAATATACATAAACTATTCAAGTGAGATTTTGGTGGTGACCTTGTTTCTAGCAAGTTAACATTACATTCTGGGCAGCTCAGACTGCAGGTGAGATGTTTACATGACAGCTTGCTGGGCAACCTGTTTCCTTGACAGCCTGCCTGCCAGCAGCAACTGACTTGACTGTATGTTGACAGCAGCTACTCCTGCTGGCTGTAGTGTGGGATCAATAGGAGATGTAAGAGAAGTCAATGGTCAGCCTTCAGTTGAGTACACTTGCAGTATGATACCTCAACAAATGGGACCAGTATAGCATTCTGTGCAGAGAGACATGTTTCATTCTGCCAGTTAATATCAGCAGATGTGTTTGGCCTTTGTCTGATGTGATGAAGAAGGTAGCAAGCCTACATTGTCAGACAGCCGACCTGATAAGAAGTCGTCTGGAAACCCACACCACCACGTCACTGCAGTCCACTCTATTGCGGCATTTTAATTAGATTATCACCCCTGACCTATATTAACCATTCAACCTCAAAGTTAATTTAAATCTCTATGAACAAGGACATAATCTGTCCCCAGAATTAACTAGTGTGTTGTGTGTGTGTGTGTGTGTGTGTGTGTGACTATGAGTGACGTCATTCTAGCAAATTGAATTAAAAGTCCTGCTCCGATACAAAAAAAGGAAGAGGAGATGGGCAGATGCTGGTTCCAGTCAGTGCAACAGAGAGAAAGAAGAGACATTTGTTTGCAGCGAGCGGATACCACAAGGACATTCATAGACAAACAAAGGTGGTATCCACAACAAAAATTTGCAACAGCAAGCATCTAGAAATGAAATCACCACCTGTAGGAGTGGGTATAAGTCAATCAATCACATGTTTTTTTGTGCTTATTTTCTGTAGGACCGTTTTTGATTTCTCAAAGCAGAAAACACTTGCCTTTATCTGGGGCTATTTCCAAAACCACTACCCTGTTAACTTATTCACTGCTCCATATAGAACAGACAGTTGTTTACTCTAGAAGCAGTGAGTGCTAACCTGACACACCAGATAGTTTGTTACACAGAACCATCTGAGAAGGGTTTTAAACGAACAATCGCAGCTGCCACACACACCTAAAACATGCCCGTAGCTGCTACTAGCTCCTTTACCGGACAGTGATTGGTTCGGTAAGCTGGTAGTTCAGACACAAACGCATTACTTATAGCCTGATGGACAAGATGGATTTTTGTGTGATATGTAATCTGGTGATATTGCCAAAATCCAGCTGCCTTGCAAGGTAAGTAGAGTGCCATGGAGATACTTAAACTCAAATAAAATTGCGGACAGTGAATATGATGCACTACACAGTGAATGGGGAATGATTTAGGACAAGGTGTCTCAGAGGCGTTTTTATGGATCCCACTGCAGTTCTAGGTCAAATGCTACTTTGTTCACTCATATGTCAAAATATAATGTCAGAGTCTTGTAGTCAGTGTGTTATTATTGGTACAATTATGGTCATAAAACACAGGAAGCTTAAAACATTTGAATATCAGTAGCACAGACGCAGCTACTGTGTGTCAAGTCAGAAAGGTGACGGAAAGAGTACCAGTTAACAACTTGGGGAACTTTCTCATTTAAAGCAAGCATTGAGTGTTTAGATAAAAAAATGTTCAGGGATATTTTTGAAGATTTTCGAAAGCCATTCAGTAGGCAAATCCGCAGACTCTCTTGTTTCTGTAGCTTCAAAGACTGAGCGACAGTGAGGGAGCTATCAGAGCGGTTTGATAAGCCCACAGCTTACGGGCTTACTGTCACACATGAAAGTACACACACACATGTGCACACCCAGTTTAGGCCACTTCAGTGCCTGTGAAGTAACGGCGCTGTATCAAAGCCAGAACCCCCAACTCTGTGTAAGATATAAGACGCATCCTACAATCTGAGGGGTGGGAAATCCTGTTTACTTATGATGATTTATGATCCAGAGCTGGACAGTTGTGACACATGCCATTATCTAGGACTAAACCCACTATTATATTAATGGACCTCAAAGGAATCTGTTATCTGTTTCCTTAAAATGTTTTCTAAGTGTCAACTCACAATAGATTAGTTTTTTTTAAATGTTTCATAAATTAACCAACTAGAATTTTCTTTATGGTTTGCTTAATTAGTATATCAGCAAAGTAAATTGTAAATATACACCGGAATGACATTGTGCAGGCTAACACTGTGAAGGATCAATATCAGTTAATGCTGAGTAAATGTAAGAAAATGGCATGTTAATTGTGACAATTTTAAAAGCATTTATGCAAAAATTCCAAAAACTATTTGTCATATTGACACATTAAAAAATAACTGCTGATTACCACATGGTACTTCATCAATTATACCTTTATAAAATGAAACAGAAGCTAAGAAAATGTCACAATAGTCGGTACACAGAGTTCCAAAAGCGAAAAAGACCGGGGAAAGCATCTACTGAACTGTAAAAGCAAATTAATAAATAGATCCAGGGGACATTTTTAATTGAGCAGCTTGTTGTTGATTGGAATGTGCAAATGAGCAACCAATCACAGGCTGGTGCTTTCCTGCAGGCAGCCAATTCTGCAAGTGGATCCTCACAATGCAAGCAGCTACAGCATCAGAGCAGAAAGCCATTAAACCGTATTCAGTGTTGTAGACGTCCCAGCATTATTAAGATGTCATTTTCAAACCTCTTGTAAAGCCCCACATTGTGACAGTGGCAATCATAAGTCTACACATAAACACTCCGAAACAGGTACAGTATAGTGTTAGATCCAACGTTAGAATTATAGGCTTTGATAGAACTCGTACATACCTGTCCATCACTCTGACAGATTATAGTAAGTCACAGCACAACTCTCGAATTAAGAATTTATAGTTTGATTTGCCACTAGATGTTTGATTGACATGGAGTTAGCAGGTGATCGACAAATTGCTGAGGAGACTGTGAGAAAACCAGTGAACACAAAAGCGTGTAAATTATACACCCTAAATGCCTGTAGAGAAGACTCAGCTGGTATATAATCAGACCTGATCAAAAGTGCTCCTAAAAAATAGAAAGATCATGTTTTCAAAGATGTTCAATGCAATGGTACATCAGCAATCTATTAATAGTTTCCTAAAAACTTATTGTTATTAATTTTATCAAGCACAAACACCTGTTTTCAGTCATCATTACATTCTGTCATTGCAAAAGCAAAATTAACCCTTTTATCTTAACAGCTGCTTTTGTATCAAAGGATCTGGGTAACATTGTAAAAGTCGAGCAAACAAGTCGTCAAATGGTTTGGGCTTTTTTTTAGCAGGCTGATGATTCTCCAGATGTTAGCCTTCTTGCAAACAGCCTGTTTGAACCAAATGATCTGAAGCTAATTGGACAAAACAGAAAAGTTAGCGTCAATCTTTAGTCGGTGTTATTTCTACGTAAAAAGCAGTGGCACTATATAGTTCAACTGACATTTTGCTGCAATAACAACAGATGGTATAATGCTGGATTATATGCACCCCTAATTACTCTACTTGTAGAAATCTTGTTCGGCAGGAACTTTCTGCATCAGTACTAAGGACAGAGCCCAGGAGCTATTTCCTAACCTTTTTTGCTGAGCGTACATGCTCTTTTTCAGCAAAGCCCTGTGTCAGATTCATGCAGCTAAACATATTCACACCTGGCAGCTGTCAAATAAAACAACCGTTTTCTAAAGTTGAAAAGCTCCCCTGGAGTAGTTAAGGAGTATCTGCATAGCTCCTGGCCATTTCTACAGCAGTTAATGAGGAAACTTTGCTCATTTATATTACACAAACAGAGATCCATGGCAACTGGGATACAATCAAAAAGTTACATTATTAAATGTAGGTCTTGATACTGCAGGGACCACTGGGACACAGATGATGCGTTCATTTGTGTTACTTATTAAACTGGTCGTCCTGTAAACTTCAATGAATGAACTCATTTACCAGAGTTTACCTGAGTTGCACCTGAACCGGACCTCTGAACTCTGACGTCATCTTATCGAACAAAACCCCACCCCTGCTGCATCTTCTTTCTTTTACTCACCTCCGCTGCAGGAGCAGCAACAACTCTTCTCTTCTCTCTGCTCACTGGATGGCTCTTTGACCTCCACCATGCAGTCCCACACTAAACTCTTCCTACGTTAGCAACGCGAGAGCCTGCCTCGAGTAAACAAATTTAGCACCAGCCGCTATGACACAAAGTCTGCCGGCTAAAGCAACAGCAAACCACAAAGCAAGCTAGCGCCGAGGTGCTACATGGTAAGCCTCTGACCTGCACAATAGGACACAGTACAACAGACTGCATCACTCGACATTTGGAACCGACAACTCTTTCCAGCCTGGCCAGCCAGCTAACAAAGCATGGACTGGTAACGTACTGGGAATAGCATATAGCATAGTTAATAGGACAAGGCTAAGCACAGGACTGTTAACGTTTGTCCAAATGTACACGTATGTTATGGATTTGGTTTAACATTATTCACTGAACTGTATTGTTGTGATCTTTTGGTAGTCAGGTTATAGGTTAGGTACCCAGCCTGGGAAAACCCTGACAAACTTCTGGCAAATTTGAGATTTGCTCTGCAAGTCAGTCTGGCCAAGAGCCCATTCAAGCCCATTTCCAATTTTTCCAAATCGAGGCACCAATCACAACCGTTGAGGCGGGCTCTACACCAATCACAACCGTTGAGGCGGGCTTTACACCAATCACAACCGTTGAGGCGGGCTTTACACAATGACGATAGCTAGATAGATTGATAGTCATTTTGGTTGTAGTTATTAATTGAATAATTAATCAGAGTTCTAAATTAATAGTTAGGTATATTTTATTAGACATTAATTAATTGCCAATTCATTACATTTTCTCTGTTTTCAGGTCAGTGTAAATTAAATCATATTATTTTGTAATTTACTTAATCATTTGTTTTTGATAATTATTAATTACTTCGCCATTTTTAATGCATTTTAAGCTGATGCACCTACAACACATTAATACATGGAGAGAAACACAAAAACAAAGGGGGCAAATGTCCATCCCCAGTCTCACCTCTGGTGTCAGAGCGTTGTTGTCTGTTGTTTGGCTGGAGAGCAGCACATGCGTGAAGCCTTCCTCCTTCCTGACCACGATGTCTCGGAATCGACAGTTGCTTTCGTTCTGTCGCACATTGTACCTGAGCCGCTTGTCGAACACGTAGCCTTTCTCCTCAGCCAACTTCCGCTTTACTGAGCTGTGTAGATGCATCTTGCCATTGGCCAGAGGGGAGCCTGACACAGAGGAGGGATGACAAATCTGTTAAATGTGTCTTCTCAGACTTAAGTAGCTATTAGACACTTATGATATAGTAAGTTAAAAAACTATGTGTAACATGTTTTGTATTTCTCAACCTGGGTTTTGGTTGACAACATAATTATGTCCATTATAATCATCTGTTGCCATGAACATCTGGGTGCATGCACGTCAAAGTTGAACCTGGAGGTTGATTTGAAAATGTAAAGGCCAACATTTCTACTTTGTATTCAGGAAATACTGTATTAAAATGGTCCGATTTCCACGAAAGTGACTAAGAACATCATGTTTTCCCAGAGGACGAAGCCTTCAATTATAGGGTTCCTATAAGGGTTCCTAAAAAAGAGAAATTTCTTTGTACTAAATCTGACTTTCCTTCATCTTTACCTATGTCTTACAGAAGAGACAGAGACAGTGTCTGTGTATTATAAAAACAGGGAGTTGGAAAGTAAAAAAACTACTGCATACAGTATTTGCAATTAATACTTTAGAATATATTTCCTAGATAGCATTTTCAGCATTTGTGATGTTATTGCAGCAGTAAACATATGCAACATATATACAAAAACATAATCAGATCTTCTGAACTTGTTAGGAAAACACACAGGTTTGAAAAAAATAAATAAATAAAAATAAAATTCTTTATCATTAAAATAAACTTTGAATGGAGTCAGATATAAGTACATGCAAGTGTAGTTTGTAGGAATATTGTTGTGAGTCATTTCTTTGTTAGTGGTCGGTCACTGCAGGATTCATTGAATTGAAACTTTTGTTGTTTGCATGAATATTTCTAGCTTGAATACCGTACACAGAGCTACATTTCTTTTGCTACTTTGCGAAACTTTTACATTTAATAAGTAGTCTTCATTACTTTCCATTGTTTTCAGGCCTTTTCACACAAAGAAACCTTGACTTATGGGAGCAGTGCAATCTCTAGGGGACATGAATCCAAAAACTGTAGTTATTGATGGTGATGTAGCCCCAGAAGAACAATAGCCATCAGCTGAATATGATAACATGTCTTAAGTTGATGGGAGCTGGGCGATAAACAGCAAAACCAATAATAATCAAGAGAGCACAACTAGCACATAATGTACATACCAATAGGGCTGCTTATTATGGAAACAATCATAATCACGATTATTTAACATGATTACTCATTGACCTTTGGGGGTGGGAGGGGGGGATTTCTCACAGAAAGAGTCTTTGGATAAGAATAAAATCTGTTTAAATACTGTGTCTAGTTGTTCAGATTTACAGATATCACACATCTATCTAATACATTAATACATCGGGAAGCCTCTGTGTGTGTGTGTGTGTGTGTGTGTGTGTGTGTGTGTGTGTGTTTTGTGTGTGTGTGGGGGTGTGGTTTGTGTGTGTGTGTGTGTGTGTGTGTGTGTGGGGTGTGTGGGGGTGTGTGGTCTGTCTTTGAAATATCTCGTGAACCGTTCATCCAATCTACTTCACACTTTTGTTTCCTGGGTACCCAATGAACTTGGGGTTTAGACTTTGGAGCATTTGGAGCAGTTTCGACAGCACTGGATATTGGATATTACAAAACTGTGAATAAAACTAAACGTCCAAACAATAAAGGTTGAGGAAAAAATGTTGACTGCGGTTCACTTTTTGCTGCTTCCAATGTTACATGATTGCTGGAAATACCAAGCAAACTATAGAAAAAAAATTAAGTGTGCTGCTAACTAATAAAATTACCGTCGGCAAAATATCGCTGCAATTAAATCCATACTTCAACGTTTACATTTTCAACGGGCACTGTAATAGTCATAGCTAATGAACAATTCCAGATACTTAACACATTGTGCAAACTCAGCTCACATTTTTACTGACTATGACCACCACTACTGTCATTACTAAACATTGTGCCAAAATATAAACAATAAAGTTGCTGTCAGTGGGCTTATTTGCTGAAACAGGTGATTTAACGTCACCGCTCATTTTACACACAGTATAGCAACAAAACAAATGCTGAGGGAATATTACTAGTTACATTTTTTTATGTTGGTTTTGAGCGGTATGCATCCCCACTAACCTGTAAAACATTTTAAACAGTAAGTGAATACAGCATGTCGGGGGAATAGATTCAAAGGCCGGGGACGGGGATGCGCTACCGTTAGCTTCTTGTCTCATCTGGTGTATGATAAACAGTAAAATAATCAAATTCAGTGCCCATAACGCTATTTTCCAAGCTACCGTAGCTTTCATATTTCACACTGTTTGGATGATAAATTAGCAGTTGAGGCTTTCGTTAACCGCTGTGCTCGCACTGTTGTTTATTTGGTTGTCATGACTTTGCGAGTGATGACGTCCTGTCACTGTTCCAATTGCACACCCTCAAAGGGGAGAGAGAGCGGATGACTGTTGGCCTGAGTGAAACAGTGTAAGACAATAATTTTATAGCAAAATAATCACTTTTTTGTGATCGTTAGGGGCCGAAATCGTAATCACGATTAAAAATTTGGTTCATTGCACAGCCCTATATACCAATATGGACCCATTCTGCATGTTCTGTGTATCTCAAATACAGAACAGTAAAAGTACCCGGGTCTCATAAGAGGACAAAACATTCCTTTAACATGTATTATGGACAGCGAGAATGGAAACACTTGATATTAATTCTACCGCTTTCATGTGTGTATTGTTATTTAAATAAAGTAGAAAACTCAACGATTCTGATCTGGATTTTCTGTTAAACAAGTCAAGATGACATTTTGAAAACGTATGTAATGATTAACTATGGTGGTGCAGGTCCTGGACTGTGACCCAGAAGTGAAATTCAAAGGTGTTATCAGCTGTTCCTGTAGTAAAGAACCATAATAGGAGCTTTAAGAGATGCGTGTTAGCATGTCTCTGCAGTATAAAACAGGAATGAAACAGGAAATACTCATCATGTATGTAGCTGCTTAGATGTGAGGAACTTTTCAGTACCTGTATTACTCATATCCTGTATTATTCATGTAGAAAAGTCCACCCTCCACTACATTTTCCATCAGAAACGAGCAGATACATCTGCATGGCTGATATTAGCCATTAGCGTATTACAGATAAATTAGTATGAGCCTAAACATGTATGACAGCAATTAGGCAACCCTATCTAAACATGTGGAGTAAACTACTTTGGCTCCCTATATTGTAATAATTTTTTTATAACTACCACATGACAATATCAATATCTACTGGAAAAAAATCCAGCATCAGCTGAGCTCTGTTTTTCATTTTATTCAACTTCTTAGTATCTTACCTGACTCAGCGGCGAACTGCTGTCTAGTGCTATCCATGTCTCCTAGTTCCCCATCCACTCTGTCCGAGGGCAGTCTATGTGACCTTGCTGCTGTCCTGTACATGAGAGGATCTATGTCTCCATTCTGGAGTCCATTATGAGGAATCCTCACTGGGTGAACAAAGTGTGGCCCTCCGGGGGGAGGAGCCTTGTATGTCATGGCTTTGCTTATTCTTTCCCCTAAAGCAGGTTTCCCAGGGCCAAGACCCACCTTCCTCTGCTTCTGAGTGGGTCCTGACCCTCCACTTCCAATCCCTAGAACAGCTCCTACTCTAACCCCAACAGCTGGGCCAAAAGTCCTTTTCTTCTTTCGGGCCTCAGACCGAGCTCTGGAGTTTTCTGTAGCAGATGGCTGGCTGGTGATGAGGGGCTCTGGACGATTTTTTGGAACTTTGGGCCGTTTGTGTGAGTGCAGTCTCAAGCTGTTGAACTGGTCAATGAATTCCTCGCAGTGCAGTAGGTGATGCTCTGGCTCCCATGTGTCCTCCTTACTTCCATAACCTTTCCACCTTATCAGGTACTCCCACTTACCCTTCTTGTTCCGCCTCTTGTCCACGATCCGCTCCACCTGAAAGCAGCATACAGAAAGATAGGCAGATAGTATTTTAATGGCCTTAACCATTTTTGAAATACTGATTTACTAGTTTAGCCACTCCCAAAATATGAAGAAATGAAGAAAAATTAACTGTATGTACTGATAAACTGATCAGCACAAGGGTTCACACAGTGCATTAGACAAAGAGATGTTACATGTTAATTCATTCTTAAAAAGGAAAAATTAAATGAATACAGTCTCAAACTGAATATAAAAATAAGAACAGTTCATAAGATGATTTAATGTTGCAGAATGGTGGGTGTACTTCATTGCCAAACACCATAGCTGAATTGTGGGTCTAAATGAATGAATGATGAAACCTCTTGTTTTTTGGTTTAATGGTATCATTGGGTCAAAACTTCTACTTTGTCGGGGCGCCTTATTGGCTCACCTGGTTGAGCGCGCGCCCCCTGTACAGAGGTTCAGTCCTTGTCGCAGCAGCCGCAGGTTTGGTTCCGACCTGGGCTCTTTGCTGCAAGTCGGACAGCTGCTAGAGGTCCCCGGGAATTAATTGTTTACATGATCCTGCTTAAATCGGTCTAAAGTATATAACTATAACAGCTACAGCTTTATTTTTTTTTGCCAAAGAAAGCTAAGGACTGTCGCGCCATTACGTTGGACGCGATGACGTCAATACGTTACGTGACGTCCGGTCCAAAATTGGCTGATAACTTAAAGAGCCGAAGACTTGAATTTAGTGACTATTCACGTAACCTCAGGAAGATTGTCGATACATACCCTTCTCATTGTTGCATGCTGTAACGCTGTCTGACGGCTCCAGCATTAGCTTAGCCTAGCACAGATCCTGTAGGTGATGTTCCAGTAATCCTACTGCTCGAATTGTGACAAAGTAAAAGCGCCAACATGTTCCTATTCACATGTTGTGATTTGTAGTTAGCGCTGTAAAAAAACAACGGTAACATGAGACACACGTCTTCTAACCCGTCAAACAAACCGGGAACTATATTCTCAGACAGGCTTACTGCGAGCATATCACTCCGCCAGCTACTATATTCTTCCGCCTGAGAATATAGTTCCCGGTTTGTTTACGGTTAGAAGATGGCTGTGTCTCATGTTACGTTGTTTTTTGTACACGCTGTGACTCTACAAATCACAACATGTAAATAGGAACATGTTGGCGTTATTTTCTCACTTATTTGGAGCAGTAGGATTACTGGAACCAGTCACCTGCCTGTTCTGTGATGGGCTGATGCCGCTGGAGCCGTCAGACAGCGTTACAGCATGCACGGAGATGAGAAGGGTATGTATCGACTTGTCTAACTCTGGGGGATACGGTGAATAAGCTAAATTCCCAATAAGTCGGCGTGTTCCTTTTAGGTGGCGACAGTGTATTTCCCAGTTATGGCTGCAGGAGGTTGTTTACATGATCACGATCATCAATAAAAACCTTAACAGCTAGACTAGAGCATTATTCATTCATTCATTCATTCATTCATATTTATATATTTATATATATATATATATATATATATTTCTATTGCAGATTAAACTATCAAAACACCTTTACACTCTGCTCATAAAAATTTGTATATCTCAAAAACTATACAATGTAAACAGTTCAAATAACTTCTGAAATGGTCAAAAAACTATAATGATTAATAAAAGTTTGCATCATAAATAAAAATAAATAAAGTAATCAAATTTTACTCAATTAATACAAAAGATATTGATCTATCAATATCAATATTTCTAAATAGAGATGTTCCGATACTGCCTAAAATGCTGGTATCAGTATCGGGAAGTACTGGAGTTTATGCACCGATCCGATACCACGTAATAAAGCCCTAAAGAAAATCTACGTTAAAGTAGTTTATTTATGTTCTTTTTCCGTTATAACTGACGGTCAAACTGGATGATAAAAGAAAGTTCTACGGCATTCATTGTTTGTGTTTGTTCATGTTTTACAAAGAGTTTAACCTGAGCCAGACTGACAACAAAGATAGAAATCATATCACATCCATACAGGCATAGTAGTATACAATTGTTAAAACATAATAAAATATATGACACACTGGTATCGTATCAGTACTCGGTATCGGCTGATACGCAAGTTCAGGTATCTGAATCGGTATCGGGAAGCAAAAAATGGTATCGGGCCATCTCTGTTTCTAAATGTAGAAACATGAACAAAATATTCTTTAAAAAAGGTATATTTTGTGACATACGTCAAGTTTAAGATAAGGGCTCATTCCCTGCAGCAGAAGAAAGATAAGAGACCAGAGTGGAGCTGAGATGAGCTGCAGGCTGCCATCATTAGAAACCTTAAAGCTTTTCGAGGTCAAACCAAAACTAGAATAGCCTGTTTATTTTACAGTTTTATTAGGCCAGCAGATAGATACCACAACCCATCAGCCAATATATTACTATTTGACCCAGGCACTTAATTATGTGCAGTAATCAAGTAAACGCAGCGTAAAAAGTGACACGCATCAGAAACTATACAAATTCTTAACTAAATGTAAAGCATGAAATAACAATAGAAGAAAAAAACAGGAACCTAAGATCTCCAGTTCAGTGGAAGAAAATAGTGACTATAGTATAGGTGTCTTCCTCTGTCAGCATGGACAGTGGAATTACTTTAATCAGATAAATTATGGGCTATATAACACCAAAATATACGTTTACATTTTAAAAGTAGGCTGCTATTGTGCATGACCCATCATTCAAATAATCAATGAATCATTAGTTTGCAATTCAGTTTGATTGTATTCAACTTGATTTGCAATTCAAAAAGGTGCTGAGGTTAAATTTGTGGTCAGTAAACTGTTCATATTCCAAGATTTGATGAAGTATGGACAGCCCTCATTTATAGAGACACGATTTTGGCAGACCAAACTTTGGCTTTAATGCCATTGAATACTGTTTATTAAACTCCAAATGTTTGGTTTCAATTAAGTAATAATTGTGACAAACTATGTTATGTCCAGGTATCTTAACTCCAATAATGTAACCTAACTTCTGCTGGTTTTCAATTTCACAGATTTGGGTGATGTGAAAAGATTTTATCTACAAATTTAACCTGGAAATTCTAATTTTTGGTAATTTGATTTTTTTTAAACTATAGCATGTGCAATGAGAGCAGCCACAAAAAAGGTTAAAAAGGGGCAAAAAACAGGACTAACTGAAGGTCTCAATCAATGTACTTTGTTTTGGACCATTGGTCCATCATAAAAACGACAACAATTCAAACATCACTAACAGCCACACACACACATCAACAAATCAAAAACAATACATAACAGGACACATCAAATAGTCCTACTGTACATACACACCACAATGAGACATCACAGTTGAGTAGACTGTCAGCATCACTGATTCTCAAAATGTAGAAATCAAAACCTGCACCATTGTTAACATTTCCCAGATGTATAACACAGGTTGCTTGGATATCAATTCATAAGTTTCTTTATCACTTG
This sequence comes from Perca fluviatilis, assembly GCF_010015445.1. Taxonomy (NCBI): domain Eukaryota; kingdom Metazoa; phylum Chordata; class Actinopteri; order Perciformes; family Percidae; genus Perca; species Perca fluviatilis. The sequence goes on from NC_053114.1 coordinate 28,493,628, forward strand.
CATTATGGAAATCCCACAAAATAATACCCTCAGGCATCATAAGGCTCTTCTGATTTTGCAGCAGTCTCTTACAGTTCCTCTGAAGATAAATGCTGAATCCAGCTCTTTGGTCATTACAACCCTAAGCATACAGGTAAAGAAAAGATAAAATATTGGTAAGTGTACACTACTGGTCAAAGGTTTTAGAACACCCCAATTTTTCCAGGTTTTTATTGAAATTCATGCAGTTCGATGTCTTATTGTACTCTGAAATAATACAAATAGAACAAATAAAAAATTGAAGTTAAAAAAGAAATCATGGAATCAATTTGCTGTATAATAACTACCCCGTGAATATGGCTCTATTTGGAACAAGAGCTTTTCTTCCAAATATGGTATGCTCATGAATATTCAGATTGAGCTACGCTCTGATTGGTTTGAGCAAACTACATAGAAACACATTGGAGACTCGACAGCAGGCCTCATATTTCAGACACTGCAAAGTTATACATTGTTTGTCGGGCTATTTCGTTATTAAATTCACTTCTGAGACTTTTTTAAGCGAGAAATCAACTATATAAAGCTCAAATATGGGCCGTTTTACGAAAATTGATGGCTAATTGCAAATTTGGTAAGACTGTGTGTCAGAGTTCAGCCGCCGGTGCTGCCTCGCCGCCCGCCGGTGCTGCCTCACACCTACCCCTTCCTTCACACACCCGACTCGCTATGAGGTACTTGGAGCTCCGTCACGGCTGGCAGCCCACAGCATGTACTACCAAACGCCGCTGCCCTGACAGAGCTCCAGGGCCTGCAACTCCCCTCTTCCAGCTAGCTAAATGGCCCGTTGTGTGAGAGCGAGAGCGCGGTCAGCGAGCTTGTTACACCAGCAATCTCTTACCACATGTTACACACATGTCACGCCACTTATACAACATCTAAATAAATGTCTTATAAAGCTAACAACGGTGTCCGATTTCAAGTTAATGAATATTTTTGAAGACTAGGTGTTTCTTTAGCTGCGACTTTCCCTTTAATCCTAGCTATGTGTAGCTACAAATCACGGATAGTTAGCTTCATTTTTGGCGTAATTCGAGTATATTTACAGTTTGAATTTTGCCACGCCACGTATACAACATCTACCTAAGGGTCTTATAAAGCTAACAATGGTGTCCGATTTCAAGTTAATGAATTTTTGTGAATTTCAGAGGAATTCTAAGAGGAGGCTAGCTAGCTCTCATTGATAGAGCTACATCCAGCCGCAGGCTCTATCAATGAGACTCGCGGACAAGCGGCGTTTATTTTACCGATCGTTAGTTTAAATAACTCAACACATTATAATTACACACATTAAAAGATTAACTGTAACCTGTGGTAAGAGATTGCTGGTGTAACAAGCTCGCTGACCGCACTCTCACTCACACACACCTGGAATTAGGAAGAGGGGAACTGCAGGCCCTGGAGCTCTGTCAGGGCAGCAGCGTTTGGTTGTCATTCACCCAAATTACGGTGACTTTGCGCGGGTATGAAGTGCCGTGAGCTGCCGGCCTTGACGGAGCTCAAATGAGCTCACAGCAGGCCGGGGTCTGTGAAGGAAGGCAGGCCAGGTGGCGAGGCAGCATACACAGGCAGCACCGGCCGCTGAACTCCGACACACAGTCGGACAAAATTTGCAATTAGACATAAATTTTTGTAAAATGGCCCATATTTGACCCTTACATTGTTGATTTCTCGCATAAAAAAGTCTCAGAAGTTAGTTGAATGGTAAAATAGCGGATGAATAATGTATACAATTTCTGAGATCTGCCCGACCTAGAGTCAGAAGACTAACTGATCTCAGGTCAGTTGTGTAAATGTTGGGGTGTAACAAAGAGAGAGACTAGAGCCAAATGAGGAGGAGCCACCGAGTTGACGTCAACTAGGCGGCTTGTTGAGATTTGCCCGTTTTCAGAGGCAGTTTCAAATTGTGAGATTTGCAGAGAAAAGAGGTGTCAATGGGATTTAGAGGTTCTATGTATGTCCTAGTTACCCACTAAACTGTCATTATTCAACTATGACAAGGTAAAATCGGTTTTGCATTCTATCACCCCTTTAAGCTTACCATCTTGTTCTTTTTTGCTAAGGTAGTTCTGGCATAGCTTGGACTTATGTTTTGGGTCATTATCTTGCTGTAGGATGAACCCCTGACCAACTAGGCGCATACCAGAGGGTACTGCATGGCGCTGCAAAATGCTGTGGTAGCCGTTTTGGTTCAGGGTGCCTTTCACTCTGTACAAATCACCGACCCTGGATCCAGCAAAACAGACCCAGACCATCACGCTTCCTCCTCCATGTTTGACAGTTGAGGTCACACACTGAGGAACCATCCTTTCGCCTACTCGACGGCGTACAAAAATCCTGCGTTTAATTCATCAGAACATAACACCTTCTTCCAGTCTTCAGTAGTCCATTGATGATGTTTCTTGGCCCAGGCAAGCCTCTTTTTCTTATTCTGACGTCTTAGCAATGGCTTTCTTGTTGCAACTCGACCTATCAAACCTGCAGCTCGAAGTCTTCTCTTTACAGTTGAACTGAGACTTGCTTATTACGACCACTATTAAGCTGTGCTTGAAAATGTTGCCCTGTGAGCCGCCTATCACACAAGCTGTTGACTCTCAGAAACTTGTCTTCTGATTCTGTTGTGGCTTTGGGTCTGCCAGACCTCTTCCTGTCAGAGTTTCCCCTAGTTTCTAAAAGCCTTTTGATGGTGAAGAATACTGTACTCACTGACACCTTGACTTTCTTCGCAATTTCTCTGTAGGAAAGACCAACATTCTTAAGTGTTATGATGGTCTGTCTCTCTTCCATTGTTAATTGCCTTTTTCCTACCATTTTAATGGCAACACACTACTTTCTGCAGTACAATACTGTTCAAATAATGCTCACGAGGGTATGGTACCACAGTGGTTCCAACAATACTTTTATTTAAACAGAGGGGGTTGTAAGTAATCCAGACAAGTGGGACACCTGTGGGAATTGGTACCACCAACTTTCAAAGCTTGATCAACCTCCATTTCTCCAGAACAGCTTAACCCATTTCTTGTTCCCTGAAAAAGGACTTTTTGTAAAATTCTGAAATGTACATTATTTTTCAGTTACTTTTTTTTTTAAACCTCAGGCAGTTCACCACTTACCTATGCACCATTTCAAGCTATTCTTTGGACTTGAACTGCTAAAATTTCAATAAAAAACTAGAAAAATTGGGGTGTTCTAAAACTTTTGACCAGTAGTGTATGTTAAACAATAGGACATTTAGACATGGTGTTGGGCCGCGAGCCTGATGAAGGAAAATGGTTGGAAGGTTTCATCAGAGCCTTTAGTGCAGCGGTGGTAATAACTGCTCATCATGTTCTCAGATGTGCTGCACACATTAACAGGAGTTAACATCCTTTGATGGGCGAGCCGCAGGGATGTCACAGAAATGAACAGACAATTAGGTTGCCTACATTCCCAAACAATGTCACACTTAACAGCATTGCAAAGAGAGACGCATGCAGAGAAAACAAGAGAAGGAAGGAGAAAGCATGGGGTAAACTTGTGCACGCAGACCGGAGAGGTTCAGAAACTTGTATGAGTTGGCAGAGAATGAGTAAATTGGGGGTATCAGTATCCTTCAACACCATCCATACGGTACTGTTTTCATCACATGGTGTCTATAAATTCTGACTAATCAACCATCAGCAAGTTGACATTAGGATGAAACAGATTGGCTCTGTCTACATTGAGCAGTCTAAATTTTAAAACGCTATTTTCATGTGAAACGACTTGCGTCAGCATAAGTGCTTCTGGGTTGATTTTCGTAGAGACCTCTGCCCACAGTAAAACGCCTAAACAATCAAAAACGGAAAATCACTTAATCTATATCCACTTTTCAATTGGCAAACAGAACTGGGCATCACAGCCAACATATGGTTGTATGGTTATTAGTGCCGTCAGTTAAACGCGTTATTAACAGCGTTAACGCAAACCCATTTTAACGGCGTACATTTTTTATCGCGAGATAAAAAATTTGGCCTGGCAAACTTTGTAGTTTTTTTCACATGCTGTTGCAACAACTAGTAACGTTAGAAAAACTACAATACCACACCGGATCTAGCTAGACCGGAAACAAAATAACAGGCACGCCGCACACACTTGTTTGCAGCCGGCCAAGAGTAGTAGGCTAACATTACGTTTTGAGTGGATGGCGAGCGCGAGATGCCGAAATGGATCTCAATAAGACTCTGAATGGAAAGTTTACTTTTAAAAAGTTTCCAAAAGGTTCCATTGACAAGACCAAAGTGATCTGTGTGTTTTGTGTCGATGTGAAGTGAGCTATCATCGCAGCACGTCCAGTCTGCAATACCACTTGATGGCCAAGCACACAGCTGATGAGAATTCTCCACCCCTTCGTCAAAGCCTGGCGACAATGGATGACTTCAGACAGAAGCACATGGATACCACAACTAAGAACAAACTTACTGCAGCCATAGCTAAATGGGTCCAAGTGAGAATGTTAGTGTGAAATTGAACACTACAGTATATGCCAATGATGTTTTCAATAAAAAAACATTTGCACAAAGCAAGCCAATCCACTTTTCCATGTTGATGAGAGCATTAAAATGAGAAAAAAAAAATAATGGGACAAAAAGAAATCAAGGGCCATTTAGAATAGATAAAAATGTGCGATTAATTGCAATTAATTGCGAGTTAACTATGACATTAATGCGATTAATCGCGATTAAATATTTTAATCCTTTGACAGCACTAATGGTTATATAAGATAAACAGTTTTAGAGTGGACGGGGTGCTGAAATGGAGCGAAAAAGATCCATTTATAAAATTGTAACCACCTTTGTGTGGATATACTGTTCATATAATTTTGCCCCTGCCAACACTATTTTTCTTCTTACTTATGTTCAAATTTCCTTGCAATAATAATACAAAGATCAATCTTAGTGTTTATTAATGAAAATAATGAGTGTGGAGTAGAGTTGTGCCAATGGACGATATCATCGTCCATTGGAGAGAGCCACCATCGTGATGCCACGCCCCCCACTCTGTCAGACCCACACTAATCCTAGTTGCGGGTGCTGGACGGGAAATTGACAAGTGCGTCTTAAACTAGCAAAGACACTTGAGTGGAAGCTACTCTTTTCCCCCTTATGTGCAACCTATTTGTGAAAAAGACCATCGCTTTGAGCAGACTGGATTGGCTGTAGTGATACATTCTCTTTCTCTCCCTGTCAGTTGTAGCTCGCTCTACCTGCTAGTAACACACTGATTGGACACAGCGATCTCGAGCAAGAGAGAACATTTTTTTAACGTGCATCAATAAGTAAGTCTGATGTCCTGTAGGTACGGGACGATGTTATGCAGGATTTATGAATGTACGTTAGCAACAGTAGGCTTATTCACGAGGGTGCTATTTTACAGTGGGGAGAACAAGTATTTGATACACTGCAGATTTTGCAGGTTTTCCCACTTACAAAGCATGTAGAGGTCTGTATTTTTATCATAGGTACTCTTCAACTGTGAGTGACGGAATCTAAAACAAAAATCCATAAAATCACATTGTATGATTTTTAAGTAATTAATTATTATATTATAAGTATAATTTAATATTTGGTACAGAAACCTTTGTTTGCAATTACAGAGATCATACGTTTCCTATAATTCTTGACCAGGTTTGCACACACTGCAGCAGGGATTTTGGCCCACTCCTCCATACAGACCTTCTCCAGATCCTTCATGTTTCAGGGCTGTCGCTGGGCAATACGGACTTTCAGCTCCCTCCAAAGATTTTCTATTGGGTTCAGGTCTGGAGACTGGCTAGGCCACTCCAGGACCTTGAGATGCTTCTTACGGAGCCACTCCTTAGTTGCCCTGGCTGTGTGTTTCGGGTCGTTGTCATGCTGGAAGACCCAGCCACGACCTATCTTCAATGCTCTTACTGAGGGAAGGAGGTTGTTGGCCAAGATCTCGTGATACATGGCCCCATCCATCCTCCCCTCAATACGGTGCAGTTGTCCTGTCCCCTTTGCAGAAAAGCATCCCCAAAGAATGATGTTTCCACCACCATGCTTCACGGTTGGGATGGTGTTCTTGGGGTTGTACTCATCCTTCTTCTTCCTCCAAACACAGCGAGTGGAGTTTAGACCAAAAAGCTCTATTTTTGTCTCATCAGACCACATGACCTTCTCCCATTCCTCCTCTGGATCATCCAGATGGTAATTGGCAAACTTCAGATGGGCCTGGACATGCGCTGGCTTGAGCAGGGGGACCTTGCATGCGCTGCAGGATTTTAATCCATGACGGCGTAGTGTGTTACTAATGGTTTTCTTTGAGACTGTGGTCCCAGCTCTCTTCAGGTCATTGACCAGGTCCTGCCATGTAGTTCTGGGCTGATCCCTCACCTTCTTCATGATCATTGATGCCCCACAAGGTGAGATCTTGCACGGAGCCCCAGACCGAGGGAGATTGACCGTCATCTTGAACTTCTTCCATTTTCTAATAATTGCGCCAACAGTTGTTGCCTTCTCACCAAGCAGCTTGCCTATTGTCCTGTAGTCCATCCCAGCCTTGTGCAGGTCTACAATTTTATCCCTGATGTCCTTACACAGCTCTCTGGTCTTGGCCATTGTGGAGAGGTTGGAGTCTGTTTGACTGAGTGTGTGGACAGGTGTCTTTTAAACAGGTAACAAGTTCAAACAGGTGCAGTTAATACAGGTAATGAGTGGAGAACAGGAGGGCTTCTTAAAGAAAAACTAACAGGTCTGTGAGAGCCGTAATTCTTACTGGTTGGTAGGTGATCAAATACTTATGTCATGCAATAAAATGCTAATTAATTATTAAAAAATCATACAATGTGATTTTCTGGATTTTTGTTTGAGATTCCATCTCTCACAGTTGAAGTGTACCTATGATAAAAATTACAGACCTCTAAATGCTTTGTAAGTAGGAAAACCTAATATTGCGCATCTGTTAATGTGTGCTGCAAGAGTTATGTTTCTGTTTATTGAATGCGTTATTCAGTGCAAACATAACTGAGAATGTAGTTTAATCTCAGTAATGAAGGTATATTATGTTATTACTATCGCTCTGTTGAAGGCAAACATCCCACTGTACTGTCATTACGCAAATCACGGACATCTGATTGACTTTACAGCACCGTAGTTAAGTGAAAGTAGGTCAAGTTGTAAAAAACTGCCCCTACCAGTAGGGCAGCATAGCCATGTAATACTGTCTATTTGCAGAGGGCATTTAAATGTATGTCTGATCGTTTCTATGTTAACTGTTAGCCCATAGTAGTAGAAAAAAATATTTATGTAAAGAGATATAGTAAAATAAAAAGTGCAAAAATGTAACTATGCATCAGAGCTAAGTTGGCTTTGGAGTTACCTCATACAAGATTAACTAAGATAACTAAGATTGGTCAGCATGGGCTGCTTGTGATTTCTCCTGCAAGTTTCTGATGCCGGTAGAGAGTGATCAGAGTAATTACAAAATGAAGGATGTTAAAGAAATTATTTATATTCAGTGTAGGGATGCATCGAATCCAGGATTCGGGTTCGGATTCGGCCAAACCTTAGAATTCTTTTCCACCGAACCCTACGCTACGGTCGACGTAATGACGCCGCCGTTGATTACGGGAAGGTGATGGTGGACCGTTCAATGCAGTAGGCTGTGAGAAAGTGAAAATGGAACTTGTGAGCAGAACTAGTGTTGTTTGGCAGTACTTTCATTCAAAAGAAGGCGATTCAAGTCAAGCTACATGTTCAATTTGCAATGCCGATTTGTCTCGTGGTGGCAAGGACCCTAAACAATACACAACATCGCCACTGTTAAAACATATGCAAGTGTGCATGAAGGAATCTACAGACACCAGCCAAAATGCAGCAACTTCAGGTACGGCAAAGGAAGGACTGTCACAGCTAAAAACTTGTGTCAACCAGACAGTGCCGCTCCCGGGCTGTCAGCTGTTCTCTCGAAATATGAGTCTCCCTACAGTGGGAGCGGAGCGACCGAACGGCCGGCCATTAGCTATCTAATTTCACTCACCCAACATGCCTTCATCATACAGTGGTTAGCGAAACTTTGCCAAACAAAATTGTCACTCATCACCTTCGATGTGAAAAGAGCATGTGAATTCAACATTGAGTTGTTACATTTAACTATTTTTACTATTGTTTACTTCATTAATGTGTTTACTGTGTTAATGGACTGAGGATGGGAGTAGGATTCGGTATTCGGTTTCGGATTCGGGCAGAATCTTTACCAGTGGAATCGGTATTCGGCCGAACCCCAAAAATCTGGATTCGGTGCATCCCTAATTCAGTGACACACTAGCTAGAAAAGACCTGCCCACTGCAGACCTTCAGCTAACATCGATTCAACACTGAATGAATCAAAACCTACGCTACGGAGAGACTCCCCAACCCTTTGCGTCTAGTACAAATCCAGCTCAAGGAAGTGTTTGAGCACAGTAACAGGAGTAACCAGCCTTTGATGGGTGAGCTGCAGGTGTGTCACTGAAATGAACGCGAGATTTGAATGTTTACAGTCCCAGACAATGTCACACTTAACCATATAACAGCATAGCAGAGATACGTGCAAAGAAAAGGAGAAGGAATGTGGAGGAGGCATATAAAAGGGCAAGTTGCATACACAGACCAAAGAGGTTTAGTGACACTTGGCACTTCAGTATGAGTCCAACCTAAAGCATAGGAAGAACATACAGTGGTCTGTCTGAGTGTGATGTATACACTGACATCACTTTTGGTAGGGGGTTACAGGTGCAACAGTAAAACTCACCATACCAGGAAGTAACACCCAAGCTACATGCACAACCAACAACCATATTTCCTGGATATATCCAGCCAATTCAATGACAGTTGACATTAATGTGGTATTATCCAATAATATCAATAGAAAATAGTGTATGCATATGCTTCAACGCAGTGTAAAAATTAATGACAAAATGAAATAATTACCAACACACGTGCTGTATTTATTAAAATAAAGCACCATGTTAGAGTCACAGTGGACAGGGACTTTTGGTTTGTTTATCAAACTTGAATTTAAACTTGACCATCAACTTGCGGTGGCTTGTGATTATTTTGTGCTTCTTTGATTTGTCTTATCACTTCATCTCATTTTCGTTTCCCATGAACATGTGTTTATTGTCCCCTAATGTATCATGGCAATCCATCCAGTGTTGAGACATTTCACTCTGATCTACAAATGTCAACCATGTGTGGCGTAAAAGTCAGGGGATCACCCAGTGTTCCCAACTATTTTCAATGAAAAGTAGCTAAAGCCTGCCCGAAAGAATGAAAAGTCAGGGGATCATTACAGTCATTTGGATTTATCCTCTAGGCATCATGGATATTTGTACCAAATTTCAGTGTGGCTAAATAAGATGCAACTTCAAGCAGAGCTTCAGAGTTTCTGCAATAAAGAAACACTGAAGCAGTAGGGGTAGGGGAAAGAAATCGATACAGCATAGTATCGCAATATTTTCCGTGGCAATACTGTATCGATACACAAACGCCAAGTATCGATCTTTTATTATATATGTCTTGGTCAGTTTATCTGCTTGACAATCCCATTTTGGAGCAATACAACTGAAGTGAGATAAACAAACAGAGCAATGTATCTTTTTAGATAAAACAGATGTTGACAAAGTTTCCTTTTGGGGACATCATTTGAAATTGGGAAAAATGTTGAAGTAGGAAAAAAGGTAATAATTGCAATATATCGCAGAATATTGAAATATGCTTAAAATCGCAATAATATCGTATTGTGACATAAGTATCGTGATGATATCGTATCATGAGGCCTCTGGTGATTCCCGCCCCTATGAATCAGTGCCTTTAGTTGTAAATCCATGACTGTTTGTAACAATCATTGACAATGACTGTGAAGAAATTGAATTAAAATGTGTCACCTTCTATTGCAATTAGGGCTGCACGATTATGGCCAAAATGATAATCACGATTATTTTGATCAATATTGAGATCATGATTAATTATCATGATTATTTGTTGATTTTAACCAAAACAAATTTTATTGTCACATAGGCTAATTATAACTGCTTTTACATCCATATTGTGCTACATTCCTCCTTTATTGAGGGATACTGTGAAGGAGTATGCCATTTCAGCGGTTGTGCGACCGCTTTCCATACATGCACGTTTGCCGTAAGGTATCTACCAGACGAAATAGCAATGCGGATTTTAGAGGCAACATAAACATTGCTGCATGTCACGCTAGTAAACACTAATAACACGTTACGCTGCAGGTAACGTTAGCCTACCATTAGCTAGCTACAGTAAACACAAAGTAACCGGTACACGATGGCTAATACAATAGCTCGCAGCATAACTGGATTAAACACGGCTAAAATGTTGACAGCTAAACAATGTAGTGTGACAGGATTCCAACAGAGGGACGTCAAACAGTCTGCTGCTAAAGCTATGAGCTAAAAGACACAAACTAGCACTGGTCACTGCTGTTGTCTGAAAAACAAAACATACAGGACAAAATGTTGCGTTTACTGTTAAACTGGTAAACATTGTGACCGGCTTTTTATAACCGACTGCTACCTGTTGTGGAATTTTCCTCACGTTACTCTGTCTTCTGTGACTCTCTACATCTAAAAACTAAGCTGCGCGGTGCAGGGAACAACTCTGATTGGCTCATGGAGGCACGTGATCAGACAGTGGTTTATGGAGCGCTAGATTGGCTTTGCAAAAACTTTGATAAGGAGCGTTCTATGAACGGAATGACGCATTTTAAATATCACTCGATCACGCAAATTTGATCGTGGGAAGCCAAAATCGTGATCGTGATTAAAATTTGATTAATTGTGCAGCCCTAATTGCAATCTTTGGTTCTTCATAAATTAATATACAAACTTTTGACGGACACATTTCAAGCCTACAGGAGGCGAGTATTTGATGCTTAAATTTTGGGTGGAGATTATTAGATGTCAGATGTTGACTGTAAACAAATAAACAAAAAAGGTATTAAAGACAATGGGAAAACCTTAACTTCTACATTTCTTTAACAGGAAGTCTATAGATAATGTTGTTCTTTTATGCTATGTTTAAGTTTTGAATGTGCTTTAGGAAATAAAGGGTGAGCAGTGAGGATCTCTGAACAGCACCTGACCCCAGCAACTGTTGTTTTCTTAACTACATTGTAGAATTGGCATTGTTACGTTCGTTCACGATGCTTCAGCTGCCTCAATGCATTTTACAAAGTCGGCAGAACGCCTGGCCTTTATCCACGCTTTTGCAAAAACGTTTCACACATTCCTTCTCAGATTGTTTGATGTCATGATGTATGCTCAACACAACTTGCTAGTTTACCCCTTTTTCCACTAAGAAAAAGAACAACGGCCTAGTTTTTAAGATAGGTCTATAAATCATCCTATGAAGCACCTCCTTGACTCCCTAACTTCTTTCCAAAATATGTATCTTCTAAACTTCCACTTTTCAAACTTGTAACAGCTATATTTTAACTTTTACACTCCTGTATTCTCTTACAACTCCATCAAGCAAACCACTTCTACATAACATTATTAGCTAGTTATAATGTTATATTAATATCCTTTATGCTGGCACTCCCAGCATGCACAAACTCCTCAAAATGATTACTACATAAACCCCAACATAGGAGACGTTGTTCTCCATATTTCAAATGTTGTTTTTTTAATAAAAGCTGTACAGCACCAACAAACTCTGGTCAGCTACTCAATTTTGGTCACTCTAAACAGAACGGTCATCCAGCTGGTAGTATGAAAAGACTCAATTGACTGTTGATGGGCCTTGGCTGCCAACACATTGTTACAAATCAAAATAATTCATATTTTGTGAGCGATAAACCAGTAACCTGAAAATTAATCAACTTCCAGCGACAACAGGGTAAATGTGCAGGCAGGTTACACATCAAACCAATGGCCCACGTGGAATAAACAGCATTTTTACAAAAGTACAATATTGCCAACAACTCTTAATTAGCTGCTTGTAATTACTGAACAATATGACTTTGGCAAATATGAATGTGGCATAAAACAAACAGGTTTTGCAGCTAAGTATGTATAATGAAGCTTTACCCAACTGAAAGAAAAATAATAAAGCTGAAAATATGTAGTTAAAGTCTATGTTGTGCTAAATTGTAAACAAAAAACAATAAAAGTAAATAAAACTGTCAGTAGCAAAAAACATATGAACACAAGGGGGTGGGAATGTCTTAACAGGGACTTATTAATATGTCAAATTTAGTCCATGGATATTCTTTTTGGCAGCACCTAAGGTGTTATCATTTTCCAGATTTAATATGTTTCCTGGATAAAAGGCAATAATAAAAAAAAGAATAGCTAGGGTTAAATATAACAAAAGTGGAAAATGCAGTTACCAACTGCTTCTCACTTATTTACTTTATTGTTTTCTAACAGATGCTTGAATGATCATACAATGTTTGTCAGTGCTGTGGGCAGATAATGTTATCTACTTTAACACTCAAGAGAGGACCCCCACGTTTTTCTTTAGATAGACATGTTTTGTAGCATGTTTAAAATGTGTAAGCTACTTTTAAAATGGGGGGGGGGGGCATTGTTTAGTCTAACTAAATTTGTTTGTCCTTGGAAGTCAGCAGACATTCGCAGCAACTCCATCTCTCTCGGTCACCACCCTGAACTGAAACATATGACACCATGTCAGCATAACAAAGGCTATAATGACAGCAGCCATAAGTGCTCTGATTCAGTGAAGCTGATGTAGAAACCAGGCTTCATGCAAATTCTGGCGCCGGTTCCAGAGTGATGTTGCGCACGAGGGCAGCATGACCTTCCTGCCACCCTTTTGGGCAACTTTTACGCCCCAAACTGTCGGAGTCCTAATTTCACAAAATCGCACCATCAACCGTGAAAGAAGCTCACATAGACTTGTTTACACCGCTCGGCTCGATAAAAATAAACTGGGTGTCTCATCTTAAGTGCCAAACAGCCTGCGAAACAGTCACGCCGCTGTAAAGGCTGTGATGACAAAATATATTTTGGCAATGTATGCGCACCTTCAGAACCATCACTCCGTCTGTAGCTATTCACCATGTTGGTCCGCTCAGCGCTGCTGTCACTTTACCACGACTTTCAACTCGGCGACAGACTGAGGAGTTCAGCCCGTAAATGACATCTTATCTATTTACAACAGCGCAGCAGTGAATAATTATTTTAAAGTAGGCTAGATCAGAAGCGACACAAAGTATAAGCATAAATTAACCAACCTTGTCTTCGCAAAGCATGAGAAGGGTTAGTTTCGCCTGTTAAAGGGCTTAGTACACCGCTTTTTACATACGCGACGCCCTCCCCTTTACTTCCTAATTCCATTATTCGTCAATATTACAGAGCATTTTCCATGGCCATGGTGTTATACTACCTCGTAAAGGTCTCCTGAAGCCATTCTGGGGTGCGGACTCCGGCGGCGCGGTGTTCTTGCCTGCCTTGTTGGCTTTTTCTGGACCCTATACTCTCTCGGTGTTTCGGCGAAAGCCCCGATAGACGGGAATTAGCGAGCAGCCGTGTTATTCTGAGCTATCCGCAGTAGCAGATCAGCAGACAGTGTCAATCGAGCACGGCGCTCTGCGATGGATCGTTCAACACTTAAAACAAACAACCATCGGGGCGGTGCTGTTTACCAAGACCCAAGTGGAGGACTGGAATTTTTAGTCCCCAGCTAAGAATGCACAGCCTGATGGTCTGCATGCCCCCTCTGTTGCAATCCAACTACTCAACGGGAGATATTATGCTATTATGTTCAGAGACACCAGCTGAGACAGTTCCCTTCTATGACCCACTCTCTACCTGTTCACTTTACTGCCAACGGAAGACCTGCTTCATCCTTAATTTAGAGTAAACATCCAGAACTAATTTATTGGAACTATGTATAGCCTAATGAATGATGACTTGCTTGAAGCTGCAAAACTTGATGTTCATCAGAATCAGAAAAGCTTTATTGCCAAGTACATTTTTTACACATACAAGGAATTTGTTTTGGTGTCGTAGGTGCATGTCACACATTATCTAAAATAAGTTAAACAAACAGGTTGACATCATGCATACTGACCTGTGTGTCACCACACAATTGCCATCATTTTTGACAATATCCTGTTTATATAGGCATGAATAAAATGTATTAATCATTGAAATAAACAGTGTGCTGGCATGCAAAAGTATATGATTGAAAAAAAGAAGTAGGCTACATAGGCTACATTTTTTTTCCATTTTATATCACCCTGTTGCACCTAATACAGTGACCTCATCCAAGCTGCTCATCATCACAACATAATATCAGTGTTGTAATCCACAGCTTTATGGTAGCCTAGGCTATATGGTAAAGATCAATGTGCTAAGAAAGGCACCAAGTCAATTAGCATGTCATAATGACACATGTACACATCCTCAAAGCTTTTCATGCTTGACAAAATGCTAGATATTGTCGTAACAAACTTGTACACATTTAAGAATTTGTGTGTGTGTGTGTGTGTGGCGCAACTCTGCTCTAGAGATCAAGAAATCCAAGTTCACTTTTCAAGATGGCCCTAAGACTCATCACAGCTGTGAGGCAGTTGTCAAGTGATTAATGCAGTGAAGCTACGTCGGTGATGAGGCACTCAGTTGACACAACCCTTGCCAGTATCAGAATGAAGGCAACAATTCAGAAAAGACAAAATGTTGTTTAAGACCCAGCCACAGCTTCCACTGTCCTAGACCTTTTTCCAAGATTTCTGGACACATCAGTCTTGGTAAGAAAATAGTGTTAAGTAAGTGTTAATTTTAGATTGTAGATTACACATGCCAAAAGGTCATTCACTGTATTCCCTGCTAACCCAATATAACGTATCATTGAACCACACCTGTGATTTTAATGTTTTGGCTGCTTTACTCAAGGTCTTATGTACGTGGTACTTAGGGGGTTTCAGTACAGGCAAAACCATCATTTTGAGTTTTTGGATTATTTTGCATCCATAGCATGTTTTCTTTCAGACTGTTGGGGGTAAAAAAAACACATCAGAAATACACATTTAGATGTTTATTTTACTCACACTTAGTCCATTTGTGCCTGTAAATTTCTCCTAAATTCACCAACGTTGGCATTAGATAATGCCTTGTTTGCATATTTAAACATATTTCAGAAAATTGCAATTATGTTTATTTTTCTGTAGAATGGGACTGTGGGGTGGCCACCTTTTTTTTTTTTTTTTGCTGCTTTACCTGTTGCCTTCAACCTCCAAGGGCAAGAAGTCTGCAAAGATTAGCACATTAGATGCTGCTGGCCGCCTGATGAAGTTTCTTAGGGAGATTGGGCCACTAATATACATCTGGTGCATGAGCTTTCAGAGTCTGTTACAAAAAAAATAAAAAAAATTTAAAAACATCACAAAACACATGAAAGAGATATCAGAATCAGTTGGCTTGTCATTTTGAAAACTTTTATTTCAAAAGATTTCAATTTGGCCCCATTACTGAAGTCTTGGTCAGCAGTTTGGAGGGCTTTGAGTCGCTGAATGAAACTTTTGATTTGTCTTCTGTTGTTCCCACAACTCCCTGGGTCCCTTGTTGTCCACCATGACTGTAAAAAGAAGGTTGTCCACGAAGGTTGTCCACTTGTTACTAAATTGGAGTCCAGTGTAGCCTGGTAGTTTAGAATTTTTAACACTGACACTAGTATAGAGTAATAACACTACTCAGTGTTGGCCAGTGTTGAGTTTCAACTCGTTACAGGGTTGAATCAACTCCAGGTGAGTGTAAAAATATTAACACTTTTAAAAGTGTTAATTTAACACTGAAAAGTGGACGCATATTGTCAGGTTTTCATGGACTTTCAGTTTGTTTTCATCATCTCTGTCTTCACCTGTTTAGTAATTAGGTCAGTGTCTTCACCTGTTGGGTTAATTAGTTCAGTGTCTTTACCTGTGTCACTCCTGAGTTGTCGGTCAGTGTTTGAGTATTGCACTCACTTTTTCGAGTTTGGATCTTGCCTTTTTGAATAAACCTTTTTGAGTTTTTGCATCTTGTTACACATATAGACCCTTTCCTAGTGTTAATTTAACACTCAGAGTTAATTTAACACTGGTTATTTTGCTGTGTGACTTTGGAATTTTGTGGTTCAAACTGAAATGTTGAGAAATAAAGAGTGATATACTATAGATAATTATGAGTTGACTTACTGTAGCTATGTCTTTTCCATTGTATTAAATTCCCCTTGTAAGAAATATTTTTTTAATATCTGGAATATTCAGATTTTTTTATGCCACACACAATATAACAATATCATAAAAATTATATTAATTTAAAATGATCAACTGAATTATGCAGTGTGAAAATTAAAGTCTTTTTTTATTGACTTTCTTTCATTCATTTTTCCTTTTTTTAAATTTGAAATGTTGACCACCCATGCCTCTGCGCAATTGATTGACCACAAAATCAACAGCCTGATGAAAATCACACTTCTAAGACATCACTGTAAGGTATTCTGCTATCAAATTAGCTCTAGGTGCTCTAGGAGGCGGAGTATGAATATGAAAACAAATTCTGCCTGCTTCACATTATTGATACTGATGTCTGGGGAAAGGAGCTCAGTGCAAATGATGTGCAACTGTTCTCCAGGCCACAGTAGATTTAAAGCATAACTGTTCCTGTGAGTGTGCTACAAAGTAAAAACATTGCACTGTGCTGTTTTAATAGAAGGAAATACCACTGTAAAAACTAATGCTGAAGAAAATGAGCACATATTGTTTGTTGAAAAAGAGGAACAGGCAAGGCCTTCTTTCAATATTCATGTAAATTGTGCTTGGTTGAAAGGATTTGAAATACTGCCCAAAATGACTTTTAGCATAATATGAAAATGTTGGAAGTTCAAGGGCATGTCATGGGCCTAAATAAGTTGCTGGAGTTGTTAAACCTAAAGATGTGCTTTAGAATATATTAAAATTAGCAACAGGAAT
Source organism: Perca fluviatilis (assembly GCF_010015445.1). Lineage (NCBI taxonomy): Eukaryota > Metazoa > Chordata > Actinopteri > Perciformes > Percidae > Perca > Perca fluviatilis. Next base: position 28,510,632 of record NC_053114.1, read on the forward strand.
TGAGTGATGTTGTCTGTGGTATTGGAAATAACTGCTTGCTGTTTGGTTCAGTTTTTAAAGTTAAGGCTAGAGCAGGGTTAGGTTAGAGAAAAGGCTGGCGTTAGGCATTTGGTTAAAAGCTAGGGAATGCATTATGTCAATTAGGTCTTCACAAGTAAATAAATTCAAACGTGTGTCTGTGTGTAAACAAACAGATTTCCTGTGATCCTGTGACACCATTTATTGTGGCTAGTGAAGCATCTTTTACAGTGCACAACAGGTGGCATGCCCCTTATAAATCTCTTTTTGAAAGCTATTGTAGACTTCCCCTTGTGTTTTCTTAAGCTGAGGACGGAAATATTCTTGAATGGGAGGAAAAAGAAACACAGGGCTTTTAATTTTTTTTTTTATTTCTTTATTGAGTTTTTCCAGGACAAGCACAATATAAATTATAGCAGCACCCCATGGACTATGAGGTGGCAATACAAGAAATGCACATACACTTAAATCTGATGGATGTTATACTGGGCCTGAGAGAGAAGGGCAGAAAAGGAAAAGGAAAAATAAAAAAAATAACTGAACTAACATGGCAACAACAGTGATTCAGGAAAAAGAGAAAAAGTGGCGATACACTATGGCAACAACTTAATGTGACTAGTCAGGCACATGAGGTGTGTATATCAACTCACAACTGCTGGGTTATCGACCATTTGTCAAGAAGCGGTTTCCATACTAGAAAATTAGAAAACCCCTCTCTTGATTGGCAAGCTTATATCGAAGGCCCTCCATGTGGATTATATTGCCCAGTTCTCTCAACCATTGGTGGAATGTGGTGATACATTCAGATTTCCATTGTTGTAAAATGAGGCGTTTCGCTAGCAATGTACAAAGTGAGATGGCTTGGACAATGTGGTTATCCAGTGTGGAAGTCGCCAATAGGCCGAACAAGGCGAAAAATTGATCTGGTCAAATAGGTTTGTCATAAGCCTCTGAGATGTAGTCAAATATTAGTGACCAGAAGGCGTGGAGCTTAGGGCAAAGTCACAGCTGGTGGAGTAGCGTACCTGTGTCCTGTTTACACTTATTGCACGGGGGGAGACGTTAGGGTATATAGTATGGAGTCTTGATTTTGTAAAGTGGAGCCTGTGCACAATCTTGAGTTGTATAAGCCGATGTCTGGCGTTTATAGAACTTTTGGATATCATTGCAAGAATTGCACTCCAGGTATCATCAGTGATTTCGGCTCCCATTTCTTCTTCCCAAGCCTTCTTTATTTTATTATCACCGTAATGAAAAGAAACGACGCGATCTTGGGGGATTTCTTACATAATTAGCATACATAACTAACGTACACACACTAACCTACACAGTCTCCGTAGCGTGAGGAATTCACAACAGTAACAAGTAACGATGCAGCACATGAAAATCTATAGGAGTAAAAGTATTTCATTCATCGAAAATATGTACTCAAGTAAAAGTGGAAGTAGGAGAAAAAAATAATACTCCAGTAGAGTACAGATACAGCCTTTTAGTACTTACGTAGAGTAGTGAAGTAGTTCTACTTCGTTACCATACAGCACTGCAGATAGGGTTACATGGGTTGGCAAAAGTGAGTATAGAAACGAGATTGAACCCTTACTGTTAGCGTTGTGACGAATAAGGCATGAGAGTGTGGTGTTTATAGGTTTGTTTTCGTAGCCCGGGATATGAGCTATAACATAATTTCTTATTTGGTGGTATCTGAAAAAATTTGATGCTGGTAGGGAATGAGGCTGTTGCAGTTGGTGAATAGATGCTTATTTTCCTCCAATATATAGGTCCCCAAGATATAGGTCCCCAAATGTGACTATATTTTTATCTTTCCAGGCAGAAAAAGTTGGATCACTGGATCAGTGGAGAAAAGGCATGGTTTTTGCCAATAGGGCTATCTAAGTAGACTTTGGGCAATTTGGGAAAGGTTTGGATTTGCCTCCACATTCAAAGAGAGTTCAGAACAACAGGGCTGGTTATGTTAGTCGGGATTTTAACTTTGTCAGGATTATTCAAAAGCGCTAAGAGGGATGTAGGTCCACATGCTTCCCGTTCAATCTGGAGCCAAGAGGCTGTAATTATTAAGGTGGAGTCTGGTGATAGGCTTTGGCGCCCAAGGGAGAACACTCTCAAATTTGCAGCCCAGTAATAAAGGCAAAATTGAGGGAGACCCAAACCAGCCTCAACCTTATCTTTACATAAGTGTTTTTTGGATATTCTAGACCTTTTATTGCTCCAGACAAATTATGAGATGATGGAGTCCAGTTTCTTGATATTGGTATATAAACCGGTAGGCACTGAAAAATGTAGAGGAATCTGGGGAGCGTCACCATTTTTAATCGCATTAACACGACCTATTAAGGAAATTGGTATTATGCAACATGCCGGACCCTAGGCCGGAACCTACGCCGTAGCCTGAAGTGCACCTCCCAAGAAATGTAATTAGACGTCGCGGCAACGCACGTTGCTCGGCCGTAGCTTGGAAGCACTGCATTTCCCCCTACTCATTTCCCGAGGGCTATTGTACAAAACCAGGTTAAAGGGATACTTCACCGATTTAGCATTCAGCTTTGTATCAGTAGAAACCCGATAGTATTTCTGAATGACCGTGCCTCCCTCCCTCATGTCCCCCTGAGACGAAAGATTTCTGCATTTGGGGCCTGGAAAAAAATCTTCCGATGACGTAAAATGACGATTTTTGCGTCATTGGAAGATTTTTGGGACAGAGGCAAAGGACTACAGCCAGTAGTAGGATCTACTTCCGTATGTTTTCAACACGCCCACAGGGGGTTGGACTGCCGAGTCTGGCCGAGGTATTCCGAATGAAAACGCCATCTTGAATCTTCGCTAAACAGGCTCTCGGTTTTCAGCAGAAAACAGTTACAACAATTATCTGCATTCAAACTCCCGGACGTGTGTACCACCGGGATACATCGGTACAGATCGGAGAATATGGAGGAAACGTTATTACAGACGCAATACTCGGCACACTACGTGAGCTTCGCCTGCACGGAGACCAGCGGTGTCGCTCAATGCCGCTAGGGGACCTCCTCATCGGCTAGGTGGAAAGCTAACGCTAGCTGTCCACCTGTCCCAGCCATCCTGCTTGCAAGTGTCTGCTCATTAAACAACAAGCTGGACTACATCCTCCTTCAACGAAACTCCTGCTGTGTTTTTGTTGTTGTGGAAACATGCCTGAACAACAGTGTACCGGAACCGGGACTATCCAGCTACCAGGCTGCTCTTTCGCCCGTGGAGGTGGACTGGTGTAGAAATAAAATCCAACTAGCTACTGCTAACTGCTGGTGGAGCTTGTGACTGTTAAATGCCGACCATTCGACATTCCACGCTAATTCACGCCTGTGTTTATACTCTGTGTTTAGCTACACCAATGCTAGTATGCGTTAGCTGAACTTTACGGATCCTGCTTGCAAGTGTCCGCTCATTTAGACCACAAACTGGACTACATCCAACTTCAACAACACTCCCAACGTGAGTTCAGAGACTGTGTTTTTGTTGTGGAAACCTGCCTGAATAATGTACCGGACTGTCCAGCTACCAGGCCTGCTAGCCCTCCGAGCTAGAGATGCTCTGTCGCCAGGTAAAAGAGGTGGGCTGTGTTAACACAGAGTGGCGCAGAAATGTGGTGATTTGTATCCATTTAACTGCTAACTGCTGGTGGAGTTTGTGACTGTTAAATGCCGACCATTCTACATTACACACTAATTCACGGCTCTGTTTATGCTCGGTGTTTACAGCCCACCAAGCGCTAATGCTAGTATGCGTTAGCTGAACTTTATGGAGCTTATAAAGTGCGTGTACTAAATGTAGCCTGTTTCGTATGTTGTTTTTATATAATGTCGTTTTTATATATGTTAAATGTGTAACACCACTTGAGTCACGATGAAACGTTGTTTCGTGTATATGGTTGAAATGACAATAACACACGCTTGAGTTGAGTTGAATGCCACTGTCGGTCTGTCCGGGTCTGTCAAGCGGTAGGCGTGGCTTGGGAGTGGACTCAAAGCAACGAAGCAGGTGCATTCTGGGATTTGGTGTTTTTCATCCATATAAGCCCAAAACACATTTTCTGGCTTTTCTCGGCCTAGAAGGCACCAATTTCAATTTTTTTTTCACATTTCTACTACATAAGTGACCCAATTTAAAGCTTATTATTCAGCTTTCCAGCGGTGAAATATTCCTTTAAGGGATTAAGCCGGGATATTCCAGTTATCCTGGATGAATTTAGCCTTGGCTTGTTTGCATAAAAGCAGACGCACCTAAGTTCCCATGGGGATTTATTCTTTGCAGCTAGCCTGCTCCTGACAAGGATTTATTAATCGTGGAGCCTATTCTCTTCAATCAGCAGTGGTTTTACCTTATTTTTATTAGCCTGCAATAAAAAACAACAGGTGCATGTTGCTGTTTAGTAAAGCAATGTTATTATTTAAAGTCATAACAAGTCATTGTTACTGTTATATTGCTGTATGAAAACTGCTTGTTGTTAGAAGTTTGGTGAATATATTATGGCAGTTTTTGAGATAATTAGAAAAGGTGCACTTCAGGGCCACCATATATTACAGTTGCAAATGTGTTTTAAATGAAGTCAGTGATGAAGGACAATATATAAAGTGCTGTACACGTGTTAGTGGTTATAACAACGGCAGACTGGTCAGAGACAAATACACCTTTAATTATTTTAGTTGATTTATTTCTTTTAGTATTCTTTAACAAAGGACCATGTATGTTCCTCTTCCATGTGCATTTAATTTGGCATTCTTAGCACACAGTTTGTGCTCTCTCCAGTGAACAGGGACTATAATTTGGGAGGATTGAACAATTATAGGATTTTATAATTGTACAATCCTCCGTAATTATAGTTTTAGTTCACTGAACCAGTAACTATATAGTTGAAGCTAATGTACATACTGTACATTCATGAAACAAAAGGGAGTGATCACCTCATTGGTTTTTGACCTTATATTTTGCTAGTGGGAAATTACTGATGAATACACTGTGTTACAGTCATGTTTACAGTGTGCATTATATTTATCACTTAATTATCTTTATAGTTTCTAGATTTCAGAGTCCAATTTCTTTGTCTTTATTTTCTATGTCCAAATATAGCATATAATATGTAAAGAAGGAAACTCTGCCTCTGTAAAAAAAAAAAAAAAAAAAAAGAAAAGCGTGGCAGAAGCGGACCAGCTGAATGATATATCTAAAAATATACATTTACAAACTACTCCATTTAAATGAAACCATTCAAGGAGTTTGGCTAATTATTTCCACAAACGAACTCTTGTATACACTTTGCCTGAAAAGCAAGCAGTGGGAGTAAATATGTTACTTTAGTTAATTTATATTTTAGCCCATACGAGAGAGAGGGAGAGACAGGGTGAGAGAGAGATATCTACGCATCACATTCTAGCACTGTAGATTAGTGGTTGTAGTTGATCTTCATGGTAAATTTCCTGCGTAACATTAGGCTGTCTTCTGCTCAGTTTTAAGGCAAAGAGTACAACTGCTCAGTTGTGCAAATAATAAGCCAAACTCCTTGAATGGTATGGCGCTTTCAATTTTGAGCAGTGGTCAGTAAATGTATATTTTTATACAACTTAGGCATTCAGTCGGTCCGTGATCGTCTGCCTCGCTTTCTGTCGTTTTATTACAGCGGCCATGTTTCGTTTTTGACAAATAATGTGTTTCACGTTGTCATAATTCCATATGAAGCTGCTGCTCACTCTGTGTGAAGAATACACAATGCGTATTCTCCATTTTAGCATAAGTAAATCTGGGTTCTGTTAAAGAAAGCCGTGAACGTGCATCTATCTGAATTACTTCAGCCTGGCTCTACCGAGTCGCTGCTCCTCAGCCTGGCTTGGCCTTTGTGAAACACACCAAGCCAGGATGCACAGATTAGACCTCGCTTTATCGGTTGTCCTGGATTTATAAATTCTATTTTTGTGCAATCCCCCCCCCCGTTCGCCTTCTCCATAAACAACATGAAATCAAGGAGAGGGTTAACTTTTCCTGCTACAGATTTAGAGTCGGTACTTGCACCGAAGCTAATCACCGTCACTGTCTCACTCGCTCTACCACACACACACACACACCGGCCCTGCTATTAGATCGCCGCACACACCAACACACAAGTATAAACTTCAGGCTACGGAGAAAGCTCTGCGTGGAGCCTCCGCAGAACCATAAAGCATGCATTACATCTGTTTTGACATCCTCCTTCTAAATAACTCCCTCCAAATGGACTACCACCACTCAAACAATCCACACTGCAAGCTCTGTGCTCTTAGCTGTCACTGTAGGCTAGTGCTTCACACTGCTACAGCTGCTTGTCTCTTACGTTATCTTCTTTAAATTCTCTTGCCACCATAGCTGGCAAGGAGGACATCTGGACTCATGTGGTTTACCTCCCATGTTGCTAACCATTCTCTTTAGGTGGTGTAAGAGGTTCTCTGTGTTTTCTGTGCATACTGTTCAGTTACCTAACACTCATTCTTGGGCGTGCCCACTTAAATGTTTGCATGCAATGTTGATTTTATCATCACCGACCTACAATCATGTAAGGCCAGTCACAGTGAGAATGTTACACATTTCCACTCAGAAACATGAACTGAACCAGTGCCTTCCCATGGATGTCAAATAGCATGAACAACAACTGTACTGTATGCTTTTGTTGTGCTTACCAGTGTTTCGATGCGTTTACTTTTTCCACAGCAATCTTGCCAATCGGTCCTGAAATGTCCCAGTTAGAGTAAATGCCATAAACATTCTTTGTAAATCTTTAAAATCATTCACTGAAAGAAACCACGCAGGCCTGCCTTATTGCACGATTCAAATTTTCTTCAAAAGTTACCATTTTCAGCGAGTAGCTTGCTAGCTCGAAGTTTGTTGTTTCAAAATCGCGCCGTAAAATGACTTAATGTGTTTTTACACCAAAGGGGCACTTTTTCCAGTATTAATGTGTAAGGTAGGGTTGATTAGTTCAAACAAAGAGAAATACTTTACAATTCACTTACTTTATTATTATTTCTTACCTTTTATAGGCTAATGTTAACAGGCAGGCAACGGATTTCACCCTTGGAAAATGTATGAAATTGAACATGTTTGAAAATATTGGTTGGCAAATATGTAAACATCTTTTTAAACAAGAAAATTATGTTGATTTAAGAGAATCAGAAACCACTATTATAGCCTTTTTAACAGTGATTGGCTTGCCCAGCTTGTTAATAGCCAGTGTATGTTCATTTTAGCTTCCAGTTTGTTAGATGGCACCAACATTTGGTCTAATCATAACTGGCCTGGCAACCCAAATGCCAAGGTTTTGCTTACAGATTTGTGTGCTGACTTATGATGTGGGGGTCTGGGGGTCCTCCCCCAGAATTTTTTTTAGCATTAAACACTATATTTCCTGCATTTTGGTGAATTTGTATGCATCTACTTCTACCTTTTTCTGAATAAATATGCCTGAAATATCTTTATGTAAAGGGAAACATTACAATCCAAAAATAAAAACATAATGGAAAATATTGCAGTAAGGCTGTCAGGCATTCTGTATTGCATTCATCTATTTATTCTCCTTTAGATCGACTTTTCTAATTATATCTGAGTCAGCACACATGTAGCTTAGGCCTAATTTATTCTTCCCTCTTTTGCATCTTTTGTTGGGGAAGTAACCTCTGTAAATGTGCATATGACAATTTTTCACCTCAGTGATACATTATTCATTTAATAAATCCCTGGACTGTAATATTTCAGATGTTTGAACAAGATTTCTGCCAAAACTTGAGTTGACTTGTGCACATTCAAAATATAACTCATCCCACCTGTGCTCTCTGAGATTTGGAGGAGTCGTGATATTTTGTGAAAAATAAAGTTATAATAGGCTATTAGCCTACAAGAATAAAGTCACTATATTTCAGAAAATAATGTACCTGCACCGTAGTCTGCTGCGCATTACGTGATTGGTCTGCTGATTCGGTAGATCTCAGACCGTCTGACAGACATAGAGCGCCGTTTGAGACGTTTAGGGAAGTGGCTGTACGCTGCTCTACATCGGAGGTGGAAACCCGAAACTTATAGCAGAAATGCACTGAGCACAAACGCGACACATTTGCCGCAGCATGTCGCCAGCAGAGCGCATCCATAAACCTGAAGCTGCCCAGCTTTTTACAGCGAGAATGGGCACAAAGCGACGTCCAGTTTCATATTTGTCAGTCAACACTTCAAAATACATTTGGGGCTGAAGCCCCGGCAAAATGTTTGATGCTGAAGGAGACGGAGCTGAGCTCCGGCAGGGTGTATAGTGGACCTGAGGAGGCGGAGCTGCGCTCCGGTGCGCTCCGGCCCAATTTAACCTCTGCTCACCACCACCGGATGGCACTGCTGCACGCAAGCGTAGTAATGAACGGACGATCGCACAAGACAGGATTTCAGATGGCGCCGCTCGAGGGTAACATATTTCTACACCTCAGGACCACACCAGCTACAGAATTTATACATTGTAGGCCCTATCGTAAAAAAGAGAGAAAAATAAAGCAAATTAAGGAACATAGTTGCCCTGAGGAGGATGGTAAAATCACAGATTTTGAGGACAACTCGGAAGATGACAACAGCGAGGCAGTGGGAGAAAAGTTGTTTGCTAAAGTTAGCACTGCTAGTGACAGCGGTCAAGAGTCACCGAGCACGTGCAACAAGCTCGCTAACTAGCTAGCAAGTGCACCCTGTCAGCCTACCTTTTCAAGTTTGGACATGTGGTTTAAAGACTGAACTGAATTAACGTTACATGACGGTATTGTATTGACGTTACGAATATGACGGGGGATGCAAGGCAAAGAACAACAAAACCTGGTGTAAGGTAAGACCGCTGGCTTTGATACTTTAATTGCTGGTTTAAATGAGCAGTGAAGGTTTTGGCTCCATGTAGGTAGGCTATATGTGCTAGTTACGTGTGTTGAAGTTGAAGGTGTCGGTTATTGTAATTCAGGTTTGATAGTGGCAGACCGAGGGATTTGTATGGAGAGAAGGGCATTTTTATGTATTTCTCAAACTGATGTTTTGTGAGTTATTCACAGTTAGAGGAAGTTGTTGTGTCTCATTTGATGTTCACCTGCTGCTAATCCATTTTTTTACAAAGCACGCATTGACGCATACTGGTGCTTGGATTATGCCTTGTCTTTATAGGCCTTATTTATGCCGCAATGTAATATTGCCACATGCATTTCTGCACCAGACATTTGTGTCTTTTTGGCAAACAGTATTGGCTACCAGTGTTACAGGTTTTGGGGGTCTGTTTGTTGGCCCACAGGCCTCCATATTCTTACTCTGTTGTTGAAGTGGCCATATTAGAGAAGCTGGAGTTTGTCTTTCCCATGTGTGCATGATCTTCACTAATCTATTGTTTGTCAAAGCAGTTTTCTCAAATTTACATTGATGCAAGATTGAATTATGCAGGTTTGTTTCTGCTGCTGTATATGGTTCATCTCTAAAGTGAGATCTTTAGAAATCAGCCGTTTAGTGACATTTTCTGAATGTGTCTATTTAGTCAGATCTTCAAATGACTGAATGATTTGGTGTAGGCCAGGGGTGTCAAACTCAACTTCCCAGAGGGCCACACTGCAAAATAAGAATCACATCAAGGGCCGGAAATGTTTAGTTTATTGATAGGCTTTTATTTAATCGCAAAAGTAAAATATCTTGGACTGTATTAATGCATGTGTCATATAGTCTTCTCACTTACAGTTAAAACAAACAACATAAAGTCCTAAAGAAGTCAGGAAAAAGTTCCTCAGCCATCACAGAAGAGAATGCCCAAAAATTTCGGCAAAAGTGACAAAAATGTTGGAAAATATTTCAACAAAAGTGACAAAAACGTCAAAAAATTATAAAAATGTCAGCAAAAGTGTCAAAGTAGTTGGGCCAAAATGTATTGTGAACCTGAATTGATATGCTGAATCTGCGAGTGCCGGATTTGGCCCGCGTGCCTTGAGTTTGACACGTGTGGTGTAAGCAAATTAGGGCTGCAACTAACGATTATTTTAATAATCTATTAATCTGTCGATTATTTTTTCGATTAATCGATGAATCGGATAAAAAAAACAAAAAAGCATTAATTTACATCAACTCAATACATACATACTTGTTGTTTTAGTTAATAGTTGTGTAAAGGTAAGTAACCCAAATAGCAGATACAGAGAAGACACAGACAGACAGACAGACAGACACACACACACACACACACACACACACACACACACACACTTATTCATTAAATTATTACCATCATTGTAGTAAGTGCAAGTTAAGTTCATTTATACACCACACACTAATATATTTGTCAACAATAACTGATATGGGACAAAGAACAGAATATATATGACAACAGATTGAAAATGAATGGGCCAAAAAAGGCGGGTGAATAAAAACGTGTCTTTAGTCTTGCAAACTATACCACCCCTGCTTTATTACTGTTATTAACGAGCTAACGCTAGCTTGTCATGCTAGTCAGCTGGATAACGAGTAAACACCAGCACCACAAGTGCTACTGGAGGGACGGTACGTTACTCACTTCAAAACGGAACAGAAGTAGGATAGTGTAGTGACTTTACCGTGCTGTTGAACTCCCTTCCTCCTTGTCAAGGACTCCAATGTTTACGTTTTAGGTGCTGACTCATCACCGTGGTGCGCCCATGCCATGCCGTGTTGCTTTTGCTTATCTTGCAATTAACACGTTTTTTATGTATTTAGTGTGAAATGCTCCCACACCTTGGATGACTTAGGTCGTACTGATTTCTCTGCCTCCGCCGTGTGTTTCAGAACAACGTTACGGGTCTCTCCGGTCTCTCTCCGTATTTCCTCTACCCCCGCTCCGCTCTTTTTCTTTTCTTTCGCTCCGCACTGCGCCGCTCCGCGCCGCACTGCTTCTCTCTGCGCTCAACTAAAAAAAATGTTTATCTCCGCGACTGAGTGGCGTAATAGTTGCGCGACACAACAAATCGATAATGAAATTCCAACTTTTTTAGTAATCGAATTTTATTGATTTTATCGATTCGTTGTTGCAGCCCTAAAGCAAATCGCTGCATCGTACTAAATGAAACGAGAACAAATGCCTTAAATTGCTGTCAGAAGCATTTAAACCAGGCAAGGACAGTGCAAGTGTCGGTGGATGCCTGGCTAAGGTGCAGGTCAGCCAAAACTAAGGGTATAATTAACTTAAAAGAAATGCTGGTATTTATTCATATATTTTGTAGTGATGCACCGATGTGAAAATTGTGGCCGATACCGATATTAATATTGCTGTTATGGCCGATACCGATATTTACCGATGTCTAAAAACCAATAATAATCAAATAAGGAACTATTTACCAAAACGCATTGTTTTTACTTTTGTGATTTATTTTAAGAAATCACTGATATTGGGCACCTTTACCTGTGTGCAAAATATGACTGTCATCAGATTTTCAGAAGAAAAAATAAATATTTATATAAAAATAAATTTTTAAAAGGATACAAGTGTGTCCTGAATTCACACTATGAATAAGCCAACCAGCCAAGAGTATTCACAATAAACATCTAACTCACTTGAGTCACTGTATTCTGTGAACATTGTACAACAGTTCAAAACTTTAAAGTACAGTAGGGCTTAAATGGCCAAAGCCAAAAGTATTGAAAAAGGTAAAATGTGAAAATGGAGCCAGAACAAACTGGACTGAACAGACACCGGCTTTTACAGTCTTCTGAACCGACAGTGAGGCAGCATTCAACTCAACCCAAATGTGTTTTATTGTCATTTCAACCATATACACGAAACAACATTTCAGCGTGGCTCTAATGGTTACACATTTAAAATATATAAAAACGACATACGAAACAGGTGTTTACAGTCCACCAAGCGCTAATGCTAGTATGCGTTAGCTGAACTTTACGTGTGTGTGCAATAGCTAAATGTAGCAGATTATAAACACAGTTGTAAATTTGCGTGAAATGTATAATGGTCGGCAAATGGTCACAAACTCCCCCAGCAGTTAGCATTTTGTTGGATACAAGCAGCTAATTAAAGCCTGTGTTAAACAGCCCATCTCCACTCTTACCCGGCAACATGTTTCCACAACAAGAAAAACAGCAGTCTTTGAACTCGCGATGGGAGTTTCGTTGAAGTTGGATGTAGTCCAGTTTGTTGTCTAATGAGCAGACACTTGCAAGCAGCATTGATGGAACAGGTGGCTGGCTAGCGTTAGCTTTCCACCTAGCTAGGTTAGCTATACTCCAGCCCCCGTTTGCGTTTCACCGCTGAGAATGTCCCCCATGATCGCTTCGCCCGTCATGCCCGTGCCCTCGCCGCCGCTAAGCTGCTCCGCTCCGCCACTGCCCGCCCCGCCACTGCCCCCCCCGCCGCGCTGCCCGCTGGTCAAACTAACCTGTACGGCAGGCCGCAGCAACCTCTTATTTCCGAACATTCATCTCTCCCCCGCCCACCGAGGGCCGGTGGTCTACTAAATTTTCCAGTGTCCCACTTCGCCGGCAACATCCCCGCCCCCAGACTCGCTGCTGCTTCTTCTTCTTCTGATTTCGGCAGTATAGACGCTGTTAAGCGTATTACTGCCCTCCACAGGTCAGATTTAGATCTAAATTCTCACACACACGTCAAAAACACAGGAATGATTCACATCGGCCCTATTCATCGGGCCTATTTTGACATCGGAACGATACCGATGTGTAAAAAAATGACCATATCGGCCGATATTATATCGGCGGCCGATATATCGTGCACTACTAATATTTTGTAGCGTTTACTCCTTGCAAGTCCCAATCATCTCTGTTGCTGATGCAGAAAAAATTGCTTTTATCAACACATCCGCTATACTGACTAAACAAGTGTCCTCTCTGGACAGAAATAGCATCCTTTTGTTTGGGAAAATGCCCCCTCAAAGCACAATGCCACCTGAAATGATTACAGGGCGGCTTCTATTTTTTGATATTTTAATTCAGTTTACATTATGTATAAGATTAGAACTTGGGTTAAAAAATGCATTTTTCAGTTACTGAATTCATCCCTTCTAATTTTGTGATTTGTACGTCATAACACACATTGGCCTCTAGAAGGTGCCCTAAGCCTACATTAAATTGTGGTCTCAATTATGGTTCATATTAAGAGAGTGGGGAACCAGAGAAAATGCAGCCCAGAATAAGCTATGCATTCAGTTCTGTAACTAAATGTCACTGTTCTTGCTTTGTATATCAAAACATGTTGACTATGCATTTATATATTGTAACTTCAAGCTGAATGAATGTGAAATGTGGTCCAAAAATATCTTGTCTTGAAGCTGTCACTGCTGTCTACTGACACAATCAGCATCACGGACAGGGCCAAATTAAAGGGGTGATAGAATGATAATATAGGGTATTTCACACTGTTCCTTATGGTCTCCTAATGGGGTATGTAACATTAGTTGGGCTGAAAATGGCCTGGTTGATATTTTATTGGCCCTTATACATCCCTGTGTTTTGGCCCTATTTGTAACAAGAGCTTTTCTTCCAAATATGGTATGGTCATGAATATTTAGATGAGCTGCGCGCTGCTTGGTTGAGCCTTAGCCCCGTACACACACTTAGAGACGCGCACTGATTGGTTGAGCAACTCGCCATACACACGCATAGAGGTCGGTGCTGATTGGTTGAGCGAATCCCCAATACACAGACATTAGAAACGCGACAGAATCTCATATTCCAGACACTGCAAATTTTTCCTTACCAAATTCACTTCTGAGACCTTTTTATGCAGAAATCAACTATATAAAGCTCAAATATGGGCCGTTTTTTACGAAAATGGATGGCTAATTGCAAATTTGGTAAAACGGTGTGTCAAAATTCCCGCTGCCTGTGTTGCTGCCTCGCCCGCCTTGGCCTGCCTTCCTCCACAGACCCCGGCTTGCTGTGAGCTCGATTGAGCTTCGCACGCTGCTGCAGCCCACAGCACCACCTCAAAGAATAACCGGCAAAGTCCGGACTACTACCAAACGCTGCGCGCCCTGACAAAGCTCCAGGGCCTGCATCTCCTCTCTTCCTGCTAGCTAAATGGCCCGTGTGTGAGAGCGCGGTCAGCGAGCTTGTTACACCAGCAATCTCTTACCACATGTTACACACATGTCACGGCACTTAGCTATACAACATCTAACTATATGTTTTATAAAGCTAACAACGGTGTCCGATTTCAAGTTAATGAATATTTGTGAGCTGTAAGGGTTTCGTTAGCTGCGACTGTCCCTTCAATCCTATGTGTACAGATTGCGGCTAGTTAGCTTCATTTTTGGTCGTAATTCAGGTATATTTACAGTTTTACCTGCCACGCCACCTATACAACATCTAACTATATGTTTTATAAAGCTAACAACGGTGTCCGATTTCAAGTTAATGAATATTTGTGAGCTGTAAGGGTTTCGTTAGCTGCGACTGTCCCTGCAATCCTATGTGTACAGATTGCGGCTAGTTAGCTTCATTTTTGGTCGTAATTCGAGTATATTTACAGTTTGAATTTCGTCATGCCACTTATACAACATCTAACTAAATGTTTTATTAAGCTAACAACGGTGTCCGATTTCAAGTTAATGAATTTTTGTGAATTTCAGAGGAATTCTAAGAGGAGGCTAGCTAGCTCTCATTGATAGAGCTACATCCAGCCGCAGGCTCTATCAATGAGACTCACGGACAAGCGGCGTTTATTTTCCCAATCGTTTGTTTAAATAACTCAACACATTATAATTACGCACATTAAAAGATTAACTGGAACCTGTGGTAAGAGAATGCTGGCATAACAAGCTCGCTGACCGCGCTTTCACTCACATACACCGGCCATTTAGCTAGCAGGAAGAGGGGAGTTGCAGGCCCTGGAGCTTTGTCAGAGCAGCGGCGTTTGGTAGTAGTCCTTTAGCCCAAACGGTGACTTTGCGCGGGTATGAGGTGCTGTGGGCTGCAGCAGCCGTGCCGGAGCTCAATCGAGCTCACAGCAAGCCGGGGTCTGTGGAGGAAGGCAGGCCAGGCGGCGAGGCAGCAACACAGGCAGCACCGGCCTCTGAAGTCCGACACACAGTCGGACAGAATTTGCAATTAGACATCAATTTTCGTAAAACGGCCCATATTTGACCTCTAAGTAGTTGATTTCTCGCATAAAAAAGTCTCAGAAGTGAATTTAATGGTAAAATAGCATGTGAACAATGTATACATTTTCTGAGATCTGCACGACCTAGATTCAGAAGACTAACTGATCTCAGGTCAGTTGTGTAGCCTATGCAAATGTTGGGGCGTGACCATTCTCTTAATACACCCACGGCTGTGACAAAGGTTCCGGATTTTGAGATGCTTACGCAAGCAACTAGCTTTGTTGAGATTCGCCCGTTTTCAGCGGCAGTTTCAAAATATGAGATTTTCATAGTAAAGGGGTGTCAATGGGATTTTGAGCTTATATGTATGTCCTATTTACCCACCGAACTGTCGTTATTCAACTATGACAGGGTAAAATCTGTTTTGCATTCTATCACCCCTTTAAGAAAAAATGTCCCCAATTTTGCATTTAACAGTACTCTGTAGAGGTGTGACAAGATCTTGCAATATCAAAATGTATATTTCTCATCGAGGTGAAAAGTTGTCTCGCGATGTCAGTACACAAGTGCAGAGCATCAGCCATCATGATGGAGTCTGGCTTTGACCTCTAAATTAGCATAGAACATCCCCGCCCATTCTCCAAAATTGACTCAGTTAAAGGTCCCATGACATGGTGCTCTTTGGATGCTTTTATATAGACCTTAGTGGTCCCCTAATACTGTATCTGAAGTCTCTTTCCCGAAATTCAGCCTTGGTGCAGAATTACAGCCACTAGAGCCAGTCCCACAATGAACTTTCCTTAGTATGTGCCATTTCTGTCTGTAGCTATTGAGGAGGAGAGAGGGGGGGGCAAGGTGGAGGGTGGGGGTGTGGCCTTGACCAACTGCCCCTTTGCCTGTTTGAAAGCCATGATGTCTCTCTCTCATGGGTGGGCCAAATTCTCTGGGTGGACAAAACAGAGAAAGGGGAGGTAACCTTGCTCATAAGGAGAAGATTCCAGATCGGCCCATCTGAGCTTTCATTTTCTCAAAGGCAGAGCAGGATACCCAGGGCTCGGTTTACACCTATCGCCATTTCTAGCCACTGGGGGACCATAGGCAGGTTAGAGCTGTAATCGGGCCTTAAAAGTACGGCCTGAAAAGGCCCGAGCCCGACAAGTACATTTTGATTGACAGCTTTTTAAAAGCCCGAACCCGTTTACAGCCCGACTGTACAAAAGGCCGTCTATCAGCAGTCATTAGAGTGTCGGAGAATAGCGCGGACACGCGCTTCACACCACGAGCGGGCACACGCACCACTCGGCGGAAAAGGGAGAGAAAGAAAAGAGACTGCGCCGCACGCACACAGCTCCTTTGTCTTTCGTAAAAAATGAGTCATTTATACATGTTTTAACATCATTTATTTATGACTAAAGGAGGCTATAGGCCACTTGGAAGTTGGAACAAAGAAACAGGCTAAGTCCTCCAGAGACCCTCCGTTTCACCTCCTCAGGATCCATTTTCACACTAATCGAAACGCATCAGCTGACCGCTCATTTACCATGCAACCCGAAGCGCAAGCCCGAGCCCGGCCCGAGCCCGTGTAAAATAATAGAAATTAAGAACGAACCTGTCGGGTCCCGTCGGGTTCGGGCAAAGATCTTCAGCTCTAATGCAGGTCCCCCTTCTAAAATAAGTCGGGAAGCAGACAGCAAAGCCTAACTTTACTTTTAATGATATGAAACAAAGAAATGTTCTCCCCTCGTCTCAAAATAGTCATAAATTCGATACTAGAGGAGCTACTTCCTTGTTTACTGCTGCAATAAATGAAATGCAGAGGAGGAAAGCGCACCTGTCTGCACAAAATCATCTGAGTGTTTGATGGTTATTTATTTGTGTTTAAGAATGTAATCACTGTGAAATGTGACCATATCTTAGGCTGAGCAGTGTAAGAAATTTTTTCTCTGTTTGCACTTTGATTATTGAGAGAGTACTACTTTGATTAGGGTTTACACTTAATAAAATAACAATAAAAAAAATGTAGTCAATCATTTTTCTTAGTTTGTTAGTTTTTATTTTTAATGTGAGGAAACTAAAGTAGTTCAGTTAGAAGGTCACACACCGCTTCAGTTAGAAGCTGACGCTGCAGTTATTAGGTCTGACAGGGTTAGTTTTACAGGAGAGAAGCCAGACATTTGAGTTTCACAGTGCTTGTTTTTTCATTTTGTGACTTTCGATTTAATTAGGGCTGCAACTATTATGTTCATAGTCTATTAATCTGTTTATTTTCTTGATTATTCAATTAGTTGTTTGGTCTATAAAATGTCAGAAAATGGTGAAAAATGTGGATCAGTGTTCCCCAAAAGCCAGAGATGGGAGTAAGTCACACATGTTCAAGTCACAAGCAAGTCTCAAGTCTTAACCTTCAAGTCTCAAGCAAGTCAGTCATTGTTTGTGAAAATCAAGCAAGTCAAGTCATAGCTTTGGTCAAGCAAGTCAAGTCATACCAAAGTTTCCATTTTTAAACAAGCTAAAGACAGTGGTTATGAACTGCTAGAGTTTTATTTGCATTTTTTCCTACTCAATATTCAAGACATTGCGTCCACATACATCTGAAGAGTTTAAATTAACAGATAAAAAAGCACAGCCTAAAACTGATATTAGGCCAACAATAAATCAACATTGTTCAATATGCCTCAAACATGACATCAAATCATGAAATTCCTTCAAACAATTCAAGTATAATGGTTCCTAAGTCAAATAATATTCTTCAAACATGCCTCACTTTTATGGGACAGAAACACATCCTTTAACCTTTCCTTCTCTTAAAGAACAAAACATATTCTTTAAGAGTAGCTGAATCCCACCACCTTTGCTTATCACATGGAATGGAAAGTATAGGTTATTTGTGAGTGAATGTGTTTGAGAGAGAGTGAGTGAAAAGTTATTAATATTGGTGAGTGAATGTGTGTGAGTGCAGAGTGTGTGTGTATGTGTGCCTAGCTTTATTAGAGAGAGAGAGAGAGAGAGAGAGAGAGGTGCCTAGTTTTATTCGCTCTTACCGCCACCTTGAACAAAGAGGGGAGGGTGTGCTTATTCATGGCCAAAAACTGAAGGGAGTTCTGTCCATCACAAACGTCCAAATAGTGGTTCAGCTGAATATGGGGACTGGAACCCGAATCTCTCCCGATTTGAAGTGTCTGATGAAATTCGACGTCGGAAATTTTTGTACTGCAGACCTTGCAAACTGCCGTTCGTTTCTTCTTTGCCTGGTCAGATGTGTAATCCTTATAGCCAAACTTTATTATTTTCTGTGCAGAGGGACATAGGCGCCGATTTATGTTTTCCTCCGTGGGTGCTCACACACACACACACCCTTTTTAAAAAAAAAAAAAAATAAAAATAAAAAAACAAGTTTGCATTTCAGAACCTTAAGAAATGGACAGCGGCCGACATGAACACACACGCCATAATAAAGTCGTAAAGTAGCCTAGGCTATCTTTCAACTCAGGACAGCGCCACTTCTCACAAATATAGATAGGATTGGAGATGAAAAGTTTAACTGGCACGTAACCGCGATCAGCGCCACCGACATAACCGATCACACTATGACAGACGCTCCACTTAGCACCAACAACTGCAGTGTTTAATTTTAAATTAATGTAAAAATTAACTGGCAGTCTGGCACACGTGGGTATTTTCCGTGGGTGCTCCGTGTCGGAGCCCATGCAGATGGATCCATGACGTTAAGTTACTAGCCATAGCCAGTGTAGTTTACTGACGGTCTGCCGCCGCGCGCCGCGTCGTCATATCAATGGTTCCTGCGCATGCAACAGCACTAACATCGTAAAGTTAACTCCTCCTCAATATCAGAAGGGGAAAAATATATTTATTAAACAGAAAATCAAGTCATTTCAAGTAATTTGACTCAAGTCTAAGTCAAGTCTCAAGTCATGAATATCAAGTCAAAGTCAAGTCGAGTCTTTTATGAATGTTAATCAAGCAAGTCTCAAGTCCTAAAATTTTAGTATAATAACTCGAGTCAAGTCACGTAACTCGAGTCCCCCATGTCTGCCAAAAGCCCAGGATGATGTCCTCAAATGTCTTGTTTTGTCCACAACTCAAAGATATTCAGTTTACTGTCACTAGGCCTGTCGCGATAGTCGATAAATCAATTAATCGCATGATAAATAAAAATGACCTTGATAATTTTTTCGGCCGCGATAATTTCCTTTTGCATGCTTGTTTGTTTTCCTCTGCCACCACGGTATCCGAAATAGGGCAGACGCACAACAGGGTTTTCGCTATGTACATGTAGGACTAGGGCTGTGCAATTAATCGAAATTTAATTGTGATTATGATTTTGGCTCCCAACATCATAAAAACAGCATAATCGAGAAAAACAATTATTTAGCTCATTACGTTTTGCAAGTAAACTCTTATTTTCTCTTGTTTTCTGAATGGAAAAAATAGTTTAAATAGGAAAAGTATTGAGGCAAATTTCACAGTTGTATGTTTTTTTTTTTTTACTGTTGATTTATTTAACTTCTTCCACTGTTTTTTAAGTTCAATAATTGCAACATCTTTCCAGAACTCAATGAGTAATCGTGTTAAATTATCGTGATTTCAATATTGACTGAAATAATCGTGATAATAGTTTTTTTCCATAATCGAGCAGCCCTATGTAGGACGCACTGCCGCTCCTTCAGCTGTTTTATGAAAAGTCATAAAATCGTAATTACACAACTCTGCAGAGCCGTGTGCTCTACTGAACCCAAGTGAACGGTCATCCGCTCTTTCTCCCCTTTTAGGGTGATCACTCGCGAAGTCATGGCAACCAAATAAACAACAGGGCGCGTACACTTGTCACTCAATTGACAAACAGCGGTGAAAGCCGCGACATGAAATCCGCACTCACGCGGGTCCCGTGAAATATGACAGCTACAGTTTATCAGTCCCTCCAGAAAAACGCGATTATGCGATCGCATATTTCCATACATAATCAGCCAAAGTCCGCATTTTCACGCGGGGGCTGCATTTTTTTTCAAATATGCCGCACTTTCGCCGCATAAATTGCCGATTTCCGCGCAAAATATGCGGTGCTTGCATGATTTCATAATCCCTGCATTTTTGTTGCAAAAAAGTCACATATATCTTAGCAGAAAGTTGAAAAAATGTTGCGTTTACTTCACACGAGCACCCATTTTCCCCTGTTGCCATGGGAATGTTATGAAGTGACGTAATTACACGACGTGAACATCATCGTAAAGCAGGTGTTGGAGGTTGAATTTGACATGTACTTTGAGTCTCTTAAGTTGGTATCTAATAAGAAAGCTATCTTAATATCTGATGTCTACTCAAATTTCTTTGTTTCAGTGCTCCTGCTGTCTATATTATTAACGATTTTTGAAAGTCTGTCTCTTTTGTATCTTTTATTTCCCTCTGTTTAGACTATTACTTTTATTTTTACTTTAATATATTATTTGTATATTTTTTTTTTTTTTTTTTTTTTTTTTTTTTTAAAAAAATAAAAAAAAATTAAAAATACTTTATTATATTATTTTTTTATATTTTTTTTTTTTTTTTTTTTTTTTTTTTAAAAAAAAAAAAAATTTTTGGAAATTAAGTTTAAAAAAAGCAGGGTGTTAGGGGAATCACTTTTTCTTCTCTTTTTCATCAAACCGCAGTTTTTGCAAGTTCCTGCAATTTCATCGCATAAAATTGCATAAATATCCTGCATATTCTGGAAGGACTGGTTTATTGGAAAATAACACTGTGGACACAGAATTTCATGAATTTACTGTTTGTCAGACTCCAGATGAGACAAGAAGCTAACTTTAGCTAATACGTTAGCTAACGTTAGCGAACACTGCGGTGACGGTGCCTCTGACTCCCGTTGCAGGAGAACGCTGTATTCCTCCGACACGCTGTATTAACGTTACTGTTTTAAAACTATTTTACCCCCACCAGGTTAGTGGGGGTGCATACCGCTCAAAACCAACATGAAAAACGTAGTAATGTTCACTCAGCGTTTTGTTTTGTTGTTAAACTGTGTGTAAAATGAGCGGTGACGTTAAAATCACCGGTTTCAGGTAACGGCACCCTACGGACTACAGTACCGTCTGTTTGCTGGATGGTTTCAAGCTAACGGTCGGTAACTAACATTAGCTGATAAGCCTGTTGACAGCGACGTTATTGTTCATATTTTGGCACAATTTTTCTGACCGTAGTAATGTTCATAGTGACTGAAAGTGTGATGTGAGATGCTTTTTATTCCAGTGCATTTTTTGTTAACAGAGAATGAGAGTCCATTTTATTTGTTTTTGGTTGTGTCACTGGTACAATGTTGGACTCAAATGCTCGACTCAACTTGGAGTAGCAAGTAAGTCTGTTTATTAATAAATAAACAATCGAGGCAACGGTACAAATCCAATAGGCTGAAGACGTGGTCGAAAATACAAACAAAAGATCTGGAAACGCTGGAGAGTGAGACGCACGAGGAGTAACAACAGTCTGGGAGGGAACAAGTGGAACAAGGGGGTATATATACCACGGGGGATGGGAAATCAACTACACACAGGTGAATCACATTAGGGCGGGGACAGGTAATCACAAACGGTGGGAAACAAACAAAGGCAGGAAGACAAGTGAAGGGAATGAAGACAAAACAGTAAATGTCAAAATAAAACAGGAAGTCCAACAAACAGAAAACGCAACAAGAGCTGGATGTGACAGGTTGTTTTGTACATTTATTGTGGATATTTCAAATGTCTTCCAGTTCCAGTGTTAAATGTTCTTTATAGATAAAAGTGTATTGATCTTTGAAAAGGTGTACCTGCATTATTATGCAATTATCATTATATTAGATGAAAATGGCCTTTCAACAACAATATTATCGTTGATCGCAATGATTTCTGTGACAATTTATCGTCCAGCAAAATCTGCCATCATGACAGGCCTAACTGTCACAGAGGAGAGAAGAAACTAGAAATTATTCACATTTAAGAAGCTGGAATCAAAGAATGTTGTCTTAAAAAAATTACTCAAACCGACTAATCGATTTATCAAAATAGTTGGCGATTAATCTAAGAGTTGACAACCAATCGATTAATCTTTGCTGCTCTAGATTGAATAAAAGACTTTTTTTTTTTTTTTTTTTTACCAGCAATATTTTGTCATTGACGTTTTCTTTAAAATAGTGTTACAATCTTGGCTCGTCTCATTCTCGTGAACCCAATGTTGTGCATCGTCTCGTGAGCAGAGTGTCTCGTCACACCCCTAGTACTCTTGATTGTTTCTCTATACAGAATGTTGGGAAGTTGCTTGTTAGATTATTTTCTTCGCATTGTTTCTAATATAGGCAGTACAAAACACAGCACTACAACCAACTATTTAGAAAACAAAAATGGAAATTGAAATGGAAAATCTGTTTCACTAAAGGTGAGGTGGTGAAAACTATGTAGGGCTGGAAAATGGCCCTTTAACAATATGAACGAATGGGTCAAAAAGGATTTTGCCGTGTTACTCACTAGATGGCAACATTGTCTTACTATACGGTGAAGCCATGAGTCTCCCAGTTGTGTTACATTTGAAAGAAGGTCTGGAAACCCCTCAGAATGTTAGATCTCGCTCTTGTTTCTTTAAAGAGGATATGGATTTGTACTTGTCACTTACATACAATGTTAGTCTTGTACAATAGTGACTCATTAGGAAATGCTGTGATGAGTCAACTTTCCACGAAACATGAGACTCTTTTATGTTGTACCATATTTGTTTAGTAACTGAAGATACTGAAGTACATAGATTAAAAGAGCTCAGAGCTGTATCACACATCTGTGTTAAGATGAATCGCCTCCTGCCGCCGTCGTACGTCAAACAACATTTTCACTGGTACATTTTGTTCTGCTATATCCTGGTAACTGATCAGAGGTGTCATGTCATTTCAAACCACATTACACTTTACCTCCCTTCATGTTCTGTGTCAGGGTGCCTTCTTAAAAATAACTAATCTGATCGGGAAAATTAGTGTTCGTCGGACACATTTTAGTTTTACTTTATTGATATAAAAATCTGTCATTTTTTTTCTAATGTAAGAATGAGACAATTGCAACATGTCTTAAATAGCTATGAATGTAAGACTAACATTTTCAACTGTATACGATGACTTTGATTACATGTTCTTCGTGTAGGTCACCATACATTGACCGAAGTTTCCGATAGAAGCCCATGAGAATATTGTGTATTCACATTTAGTTATTTTTTTGGGGGCTTTTCGAGAGAGAGAGAGAGAGAGAGAGAGAGAGAGAGAGAGAGAGAGAGAGAGAAAAAAAAGAGAGAGAGGAGAGAGAGAGAGAGAGAGAGGAGAGAGAGAGAGAGAGAGAGAATCATCACAAGTTGGACTTGAACCCTGGACCGACCCAACCCGGCCATCACTTTTAGTTCTTTAACAGTGAAGTCAAATCTTTCAACAAAATTTTAAAACTATGTGATCAAAGCTACTTTTTATTGCAACAAATATAAGAAGTCTGATATCTTGGTGGTCATTCTTGAGAAACTCTTCTTTGTGCCTTCAGGCAGGTCAGAGGTCAGGGGCGCTACACTGGAGTGTAAAGGGATTATTTTATTTCTCAAGTTGATTTACAGAAAACCTTTTTCTTGTTGGGCGGCACATTCCACACTCATCCTGATGTGTGTTGTCATCACCGCAGTTTAACAATACAAAGGGATTTTACAAACATAGGCTTCATTAAACCTAATGCAGATTGTCTTGTTTGGCCTAAATCGGTGGGGCTACCATGATTTTATTCTCTGTAAAATCATTAAATTCAATAAGATTGCCCAAATTATAATATAAATGATAACACGTTGCGCTGCATCCTTGAAAGAGGAAAGATGCATTTAAACAGTGTCCAATAGAGGGCAGACAAGTGCCACAAATTGAATCGCTTCACTTGGCTCATCCACTAATACAGACACAGACTACATTGTTTTCATGATGTGAAATCAGCTTTGCGTATCCAATAATTGGGTATATATGTTTAGCTTCAAGAACACTGTGTGTGGATATTTGAATTCATACTGTAGTCTAATTGTTATTAATTGGTATGCTATGGTCATGAGAGACTAATTATGGCTACTGTGTCTCCTTAAACATGACCCAAACTGGAATAGATAATATTGTGATTGTCCAATAAACACAGTGATCCTTAATCCAATTAGTCACCATTCTACTGTGCAAGAGTTCAATTCTGCCACATCCAGCTCACCTTTTCAGGTCCCTGTACCCCAGAACAGGAAGGATTAATTATTCAGCTACAATTAGCGTGATGTCAATAGTAATTGCCACCAGTGCAGTGCTCCTCTGACATTGAGGGGGCCTGTTGTGAGACTGAGATGACGCTTCTCATGTTAAAATTCCCTATTTCAATTAAGTTACTGTTTCAATTAAGTTACTGTATGTGTAAGCTCTTGTCCGCAAACGCACTCGGACACAGACGCACATCCCCACACCTACCCAGGGGCAGGCATGCATGACTGCACAAATAACCAACACTAATGCACACATACATAGGTACAGACAAAATACACACACTAGTACTTGAAGTTGAATTTGAGAAAAGTGACTGTAAGACATAGATAAGTGGTGCTCATGTTTTCGTGTAGCATTTGTATTATTGTTTATTAATAGATACATATTTACTAGACTGTAGTGAGCGTGTGGTAATGGCCCAGAGTCCTTCCCTTTACAAACAGGAGATTGAGGAGGTTTATGCAAGTAAAATGTGCTACTGCTGTTACTGACATGAATTGAAATTACATGCCAAGACACTCAGAAACAGTTATATATTTAACCTAAAATAACCCCTCTGCAGGTTTTCAGTGGGCAACTCTTTACATGTACTACTATCAGAAAAATGATTCTGGATTTTTATTATGAAATGCATTTGATGCGTAAATAGAATATCTATCACTGTCTGTAAGACACACATTTCACTTCGACTTGGCTTGCAGTCTGGCAAGAGCTTTTGGAAAAACTGGCGATATCTTTATTTTTGGCCATTAATGTAGTCCTTTTAATGTTTGCCATTGTTCAAGCAAAATCAACCGAACTAAACTGCCACTATAGCCTACACCTTTTGTGACTACCACCTCTTGTCAGGAATCCGCAACCACAAAATGTCACATTTTAATTTGCTTTGAAACCTGCACCTCTGTATGTACATACATTGAATGTGAACTCTGACTTTGGGGTTACAAAATAGGCTACAGTTGTCTGTATTATTGATGAATGCTATTGATAAACCGTATTGATTTTGTCCACTTTCTTTATGTCTCTCACTCTTTTATGATTGCAAGTTGTTTGACTTGTTTGATTCATTTAGGATGTGAGTAGAGTTTTGGCTGGGAGAGCTCTTCCCTTAATTTCAACTCTCTCTAGCCTCTCCCTTTCCATCACTTGAATGTGTTCCATCTCTACAGTATATTTAATGCTCTGAAATGTAAGTGAGTGTAATTGCTGAGTAGAAGTTTAGTATAACTGTCTTGATTTAGAAAAAACATTTTAAGGTCTTAATGTGAAGAGTGTACGGAGACAAAAAGGAGAAAGCGGGCAAACTAATAAAAAGCATACACACAGTACAATAATGTACAACCTAGTACAGTATAGAGATGTCTCATTCCCTGCTATTTTATATTATATAACCCTCTTTTTCATTGTCCCTCTGTGACTTAATTTCCCCACTCCTATATAGTGTCTATCACGTGATATAGGAACTAGTGCCTTGTTTTCATTGATTTAAAACTGAACTACATTTTGAGTTAGAGGATTAGCAATCTCATTACAAATTTCACACATGCTTGGTTAGTCAAACTATTGAACTTCTGTTATCACTGTCAAGTTTGTGCTGCCAGACAGAAAAAAAAATGAATCCCAGGCAGAGCAGAGTAGGTCTAGATAAGTAACTACTACTTTATAAATGAGGTGTAATAATGTTGAATTCATAATGAATTAACTTAGTTAAATCACTTAGTTAAAACCTAGACCTAGGCCTAAATCGCTATAGGTCTAGGGTTGGGCACCTTTTTTTTTTTTTTTTTTTTTCTGATACCGGTGCTAAAATGATACCTTAGAAATGGTGCTGTTCCCTGACCTAATACTTACAAAAAAGAGCCCAGCTACTAGCTAACGTTAGGCTAACGTTACCTGCTGCCAAGTGTAATGGTATAGCGTCACATACAGCGATGCTTCCATTGCCTCTAACGTCCGTTTCGGAGCACCAGAGAGCAGCGCAGGCATTTAAGTGGCACCAAAATGAAGCACTGCGTTGCTGTTCGGTACCGTAGATAATGGGGTCTTGGTGCCCAACCCTATTTAGGTCTCTGTCCAACTAAAAGTGTGTGTGTGTGTGTGTGTGTGTGTGTGTGTTGAAGATATGTGGGCTAAGCTTATGGTGTTTTTGCCTCGTCTGGACTGGGTGTTGAAACATCTCACTATGACCCCAGGAGTATCGATGGTAGTGATAGACATGTAATAATGTCATAAAGCCAGAAAAGAAAAGGAGCTGTAAGTGGAGGTTGGCTGAAGAGTGTAATGGGTAATCAGTCAGCGGGGTGAAAAAGGACATGGCCATTGTGTGTGGACAGAGATGGGGAATAAAACATTGGGCTCATGAAAGATGAGCAGACCAGAACAGGAAGAGGGCGGGGGAATAGAGGTTCCCTGCTTTTAGATGCGACAGGCCTGTCGCATTTCCTGATTACAACCAATAGGTCTCAATTTCCCATGACAACACCAACTACTCATTTGGGGCAGTGTCTGTATTATAGAGCATGGCGGAGAGAGAGGAGGTGGGGTTAATGTCCTATAGAGCTCAACAGTGACTGCCCACTTCTTGAATGGTTTTGGTTTCATTAAAAAAATTATGCATTATGTACTTCCGTTTACTTTGAGAATTACTAGAGCACATTTAAACAGTTTAATTTCAATTTTATTTATAGTATCAAATCATAACACAAGTTATCTCGAGACACTTTACAGATAGAGTAGGTCTAGACCACACTATAATTTACAAAGCCCCAACAATTACAGTAATTCCCTCAAGAGCAAGCAGTGCGACAGTGGCGAGGAAAAACTCCCTCTTGGGAAGAAACCTCGGACAGACCCAGGCTCTTGGTAGGCGGTATCTGACGGTGCCGGTTGGGGATGTGATGAACAGTGGCAATAATAGTCACATTAATAATGGAACAGTGACTTCAAGTGGTAGTCGTAGTAGTTAATGTCATATCAGGGCGCTGCAGGGCGTTACAGGATGTAGCGTGGCCCAGCAGAGCATGGATGGACGTAGCAGGAAGCAGCAGGACGCAGCATGACATTGCAGGGCACCGCGGAGCTCAGCAGGGAGTGCAGCAGGACCACGGCGACAGCTGCAACCAGGATCTTGGTGCCAACGTTCTCCAAGGAAATACGCTGGGTGAAAAAACATAAGGACTCCGGGGAGTAAACTCCCCAGAAGCTAGGATTAATAACAAGCATTTCTGGGACAGGATGCACACAAATGGTAACAGAAAGGGAGAGGAGAGAGCAGCTCAGTGTGTCAAAGGAAGGAATTCCCCGGCAGTCTAGAACTATAACAGCGTAACTAAGAGACAGGTAATAAGGAGAGGTAGCCTGTTCGGGCTTGGAACTCTCCCCTGCCGGATTGGGCTGTGCTGGCCTGCCTCCCTCTACTTTTGTTATATTATTAATCTGACAACTATGAAGAGAAGCAGGTGGGCCGGGTTAGGCGGACGCTGCAATTCCTCACTCCCTAACTATAAGCTTTATCAAATAGAGTTTTAAGTTCATTCTTAAATGTGGTGACAGTTTCTGCCCCCCGAACCCAGATTGGGAGCTGGTTCCATAGGAGAGGAGCCTGATAACTGAAGGCTCTGGCTCCCATTCTGCTTTTAGAGACTCTAGGTACCACAAGTAACTCTGCATTCTGGGAGCGCAGTGCCCTAGTGGGACAATAAGGTATTAGGAGTTCTTCTAGATATGATGGTGCTTGACCATTTAGAGCTTTGTAGGTCAGGAGAAGGATTTTAAATTAAATCCTGGATTCTACAGGAAGCCAATGCAGAGAAGCTAATACAGGAGAAATATGATCTCTTTTCTTAGTTCTTGTGAGAACACGTGCCGCAGCATTCTGGATCAGCTGGAGAGTCTTAAGGGACTTATTTGAGCAACCTGACAGTAGGGAATTACAATAGTCCAGCCTGGAAGTAACGAATGCATGGACTAGTTTTTCAGCGTTGTTTTGAGACAGGATATTCCTAATTTTGGCAATGTTATGAAGATGAAAAAAGGCTGTTCTTGAGGTTTGTTTTGGATGGGCGTTAAAGGATATATCCTGATCAAAAATAACCCCTAGATGTCTGACAGTAGTGCTGGAGGCCAGGGCAATACCATTCAGAGTAGCTATGTCTTTAGATAATGAGGTTCGGAGGTGTTTAGGGCCCAGCACAATAACTTCAGTTTTGTTAGAGTTTAACATCAGAAAATTATAGGTCATCCAAGATTTTTTTATCTTTAATGCACGCTTGAAGTCTAGCCAGCTGACTGGTTTTGTCTGGTTTGATTGACAAGTATAATTGGGTGTCATCCGCATAACAGTGAAAGTTAATTGAGTGTTTCCTAATAATATTACCAAGAGGAAGCATATATAAGGAGAATAGAATTGGTCCAAGCACTGAGCCTTGTGGAACGTCATGGCTAACTTTAGCGTACTTGGAGGATTTATCATTAACAATAACAAATGGAGATCGATCAGAGAAATAGGACTTAAACCAGCTTAGAGTGATTCCTTTAATGCCAACTAAATGTTCCAATCTCTGTAACAAGATTGTATGGTTAATAGTGTCAAATTCAGCACTAAGATCTAGTAAAACAAGAATGGAGACTTCCAAGTCCTTTGTCTGCAGCAGTTAGAAGGTCGTTAGTAATTTTCACCAGTGCCGTCTCTGCGCTATGATGCTTTCTAAATCCTGATTGAAAGTCATCAATTAAACTATTGCTATGTAGAAAATCACATAACTGATTAGCAACTACCCTCTCAAGGATCTTGGATAAAAAGGGAAGGTTAGATATAGGTCTATAGTTTGCTTAGACCTCAGGATCGAGGGTGGGTTTTTTCAGACAAGGTTTTATCACAGCTATTTTAAGTGACTGCGGTACATAACCTGTTAATAAGGACATATAGATCATATCTTGTAATGAAGTGTTAACCACTGGTAATGCTTCTTTGAGTAGTCTCGTTGGGATGGGGTCTAAGAGACAGGTAGATGGCTTCGCTGAGGATATCTTTAACATCAATTGTTGAAGGTCTATAGGACAAAAGCAGTCTAAGTATATGTCGGGAATAGTCGTTCTTTCTAGCTGTCCTGCGTTTAAAGGTGAACCGTTAGAAGTTGAGGGCAAAAGGTGATAGATTTTATCTCTAATTGTTAGTTAATAGTTTAGGATTAATTAACAGGCTTGAATCAAAGATGGCTGCAACTCCCCCTCCTCGGCCTGAGACTCTAGGAATTTGAGTATTAATATGACTGGGAGGAGTGGCTTCATTTAGACTAACATATTCTTCATGGCCCAGCCAGATTTCAGTAAGACAAAATAAATCAATTTTATTATCTGATATCAAATCGTTTACCAATACTGCTTTAGAACACAGAGATCTAATATTTAATAGTCCACATCTAATTTTTGCAGTCGTTTTAATTCCAATTAGGTTGTTACCAATTAGTTTAAGATGACCAAAATGAAGTACACAAAGTAACTAAAATATGTCTTAAGCTTAATACATTTAACTTAGTACAACAAATGAGTCTTTTCTCTCCTCACCAAAACAGTTCTCATTAGTATCCCAGCGAACCCCCAACCAAAAAATAAACTGTCTCCAGTTCGAAGCTGGACAATGAAAATTAAACTTAGTGACGCCTCTTTGATTTTCTTCTCTAGTTTACCACCGATGTCCGCTCCAGAGAATAACGGCCTGTAAGTGTGGTTTCCTGGTGGAATCCTGGAAGAAGTGTGGAGAATTTAAGTAATCCGTAATTTCTTGGTTTGAAAGTGCTGGCATCCAGGCAGTCTGGCGGTGTGTCTGTGGCACAGGGCGTGTGTGATTAAAGGCGGAGATTAGGCCTGTCACGATTATTTCTAAAGAATATTTAACACTGGAACTGGAAGACAATATCCACAATATGTCTTTGAGCTCCTTTTAGTATGTCGTCTTTCACGCTGATGTACAGTTGTGGAATTGCCATTTGTGACACGTATGTTAGCAGACTACAGACTCTGTACTACATTTTACAATTATGTAACACTAAATATTATTAAATTTAAATAATATATAATTAATAAATTAAATCTATCTATATGGCTATCTGCCACATGGCGAGTAAATGTTTGTACAAAAATAGTTCTGTTTTTCAGTCTTCATTTTGGCAAAGGTGCGCTGCCCTCTGCAGGTCGAGCCGGTGGGCCCCACAATACACACACACACACACACACACACACACACACACCCACACACACACACACACACACACACACACACACACACACAAAAAACACACCACACACACACAAACACTGGTGCAACTCTGATATACTTTCCACACTCCGTGTCCGTGGACAGTGTAGGCTTGTACCGTTAATGTTCTGTGCATTGTCGGACACATGCAAAAACTTTCCTAAACCACTTGCGAGACTGACGAGTCCACAGTGGCGTGTATGTCCGAGCCTGTCCCCCCCCGCCTCCACCTGCAGGTTGTCAGCTGTGTGGTTCGGAATGAAAGGGAGAAAACGGGACGCCGAGTAACACGGTTGATATTTCTCATATACTTTCTTTTTTTGATGGCGCCTTAACTGCAAAGTGCTGCGGGAAACCCTGCTCCAACTCTCAACTAGCGTTTTCTGTCTCTCTCCACCTGGAGTCCCGCCCACACACAAAGACCATGCGACTGACCAGAGGGTTCACTCCTCGTTACGCTAAGGAACCGAGAGTGGTCCTCCAGTCTCTTTGGTAGAGAGAGACGAGGAAAACAAACAAGCATGCAAATGGAAATTATCGCGTCTGGAAAAATTATTGAGCTAATTTTTTTTTATCGTGCGATTAATTGATTTATTGACTATCGTGACAGGCCTAGCGGAGATCACTACAAACTGATGTAAATTATCGGAGTAAGGTAATCTGGGTGAATGCCGATCCCCAATCAGTTAAAAAATGCCCATGTCGGCTCCGATACTTGCGATCGGGACATCCCTACCCTTACCTGCAGTACAACCCTGAATCCATTCCTTGTTTTATGTTCTCAGTCTTTTAACTCATTTCAAGCTTTGTTGGAATGCATATGGATTCGGTTAATTTTCTTATATAGAAGTCTTTTTCTATTGCAAATTATTACTTAATCATTATTCAATTATGAGATTGTGTGCTGACTAAATTAAGTTGAGTTCATACGCTGGAATTAACATAAATCTTTACTCATTTTGACTGACAGAGCTTTTGATGCAATATGACAACATGGTTTGTGGTTTGAAGGTGGTAAACAGTCGAGTTTATCAGCAACACACAAGGTCTGCAAGTTTGAGAAAGCGGACATAACGCTCTAGCTGCTGCTAATGGACTATAAAGGTGGACCTGATTAAAAGTAATTAGCTACAATAGGTTGTCTGTGCACCAGCTTCAGGCTATATAAGATACGGATAGGTATATCGCAGCTAAACATAATGATATTTCAGATGTGCTTTCTAGCATATAAAATGACTTGATGAGCAATCACCTGTGGCCATTGCAGCTTTGAAAGACATAAAATAAAAACACATTACCTATATATGGTAAGTCAGTGCAATATTTAGTTGAGTTTGTAACATTTGGTTTAACATTTATTTTTTATTCCTCTTTTTATTATTAAATTTTCTGTTTTTTCAAAAGATGGACTGTAAATGGACTGTTTTTATATAGCGCTTTTCAAGTCTTAATGACTACTCAGAGCGCTTTAACATAGTACAGGAACCATTCACCATTCACACACATTCATACACTGTAGCTGAGGCTGCCGTACAAGGTGCCACCTGCTCATCAGATAAACACTCACACACATTTACACTCCATCCGGGGCAACTCGGGGTTCAGTGTCTGGAACTGCAGGGCCAGGGATCGAACCACCAACCTTCCAATTGGCAGGCAACCTCTCTACCACTTAGCCATAGCCGCCCCATAAATAAATGCTGGAATAATGTTACATGTCACAGATTTTTTACAGAAATGTCCTATTTTCAGTGGATGTCTCATTTATTTTGTATGACTATTTGACATGATCGTAGGAGGTGCAATATGTAGATGCTGCTATTGAACTGAGGCATATCAGAAATTTCAGTTTACAGGAAAGTACTGATTTAAAAAAAAATTGTTTATTATAAATTTAGCTTTTGTGATAAATGTTCTGTGTTTGACTGTTGAATGTTCCATGCTTATTAAAAGAAAAACACGTATTTCTGGCAATTCATATCTATGTTCTCATCCTTGCATAGGAATATAGAGCAGATTTGATGGTGTCTCATGTTATAATGCTCCATGACATGTTTAATCTGTTACATAGTGAATATTGAACTTTAGCTAAACTTGAAAAAAATAATTATCGCAAATCAAATTGTAATTGCAATATCTGGCAGAAAAATCGCAATTCGCAAACAGTTTGAGAATGGCAACACACAAAGAGCAGAAGGTGAGGACATCCTGTCAGGCAATTGACCTCTCGCCGGCCCCTCCCCCAAAATGGCCATTGTCCAATCACACATCATAGCAACCGTTACTATGTGAGCAGGTCCGACAAACATTGACTCCAAGCAAGATGGTGAAGCGGTGCGCCCAAGGCGTTTGTAAATCGGACACTAGATACCCGATTGTCTGGAGGATTCATTTGCACTAACGTGTTTACTATTTGGCAGCCTGAAAACTGGTATTAAAGGCTGTAGAAAGAATGCGGAATGAAAAGAGATCATGCGGTCAACAGTGTTGCCGTAGTAAATCGGAATCCAGCTGAAGTTTATAGCCTACATCCTTGACACATGTATTCTATAGTCCTAATAGTAATATACAGGCTTATATTGCAATCTCTTAGGCCTACATGTAGGTGTACTTATATTTAAATAAACACACAGTAGCTGAGTTTATGCAGTGTCTTTTATTTTACTCGTGTTTTTTTTCATGAGTCAGAACGAGGCAACAGCTGAGGGAGAGTGCGTGTCGTCCGCCCCCCGTGCTGGACCCTGTCTCCTGACAGCAGAGGGGCTGGAAAAACAAGCCGAAATAACTCGGTCAATGGTACAAATAAATCGTTCACGTTCAAGAGAAAACGTTTCATAAATGAGGGCCAACGTGAGCGGTGCCTACAATGGATAAAACAGTGTGGACGGCCCCACTCCCAGTTAAATGTGTTGAACATTACGAAGCATAAATACGTCTGCTCAAAGCTAAGGCTAACAGCTAACTAGTTACCGTCTAGATCTACTAACTAGAGGCAAGAACACAAATTGGACCAAAGTTATGATTACCATGGATATCATTGCCAGAATGTTAACCTATTCTCTAAGCTAAGTTTAACGAGCCCTTTAGCTTTAGCCAACATTAGTTAACATGTTAGCTAATGCTAGCTACATTAGCTGCTGTTGTGTTGTGTCTTTGAGCTCCCCAACTTTATTTTTCGTCAGTTTACAACAAAGTCGAACATTTGAATATATCCCTCCACTGCGTACTGTAACCCCTTTTGCCTCGATCTGGAGGATATCGTGGAGGTATTGCTCCAAAAAAGGTCACTGACACGCACGGGTATACCTCTTCCCGTCATGGCAATCTGTCACGCTGGTCGTGTTCGTGTTTGGCCATTTCTTTGTCGGACGTAGCAACAGTAACTAAGGGGGGCGGGGCTTGGCGAAAGGCTAATTAGCCTGGAAATGTACTTCCGTTGATCTAGACTAGTGTGTGGAGAGAAACGCATCAAGACTCTCACACTGAGCTGAAATAAAAACACTGCGCTGCAACAGGTGTCTTTCGGTTTAATCAAAGTTTTCATTTGAAGGATTCTGTTCTACAGTATTAAAGAAAAAGAAGAAAAAAAAAAAAATCCAAATCCTAAACACCGAATACCTCAATGAACAATATTCGGGTCCGGCTCTACTCTTTACTATGTGAAATATGTCCCAGTGATACAGTTAAGAGTAGGCAACCGTAATAGCTGCCATGCTGTTACCATACCAGTGTTTTACCCCTTAAGATTTTATATTTAAATATTGAGAAATATTTTTTCTTTTTATTTTGTTTATTTTGTTTTACTTTTTTTTCTTTTTTTTTTTTTTTGGCAGCAATAGAGCCAGTGATGTTTCCTGTTTATTGTACGGGACTCTCACACTGCCTCCAAACGGTCTGCCAAGTCTGATCGCCGCTTACATGTTTGGCCACTGCAGCGTGACGTCGGGTTGCATTTCTCCAAAAGTTGAATCGGTCTCCCTAAACACACTACCCCCATTCAAAATTAATGGGAAACCTACGTTTTTGTCTGATGGCCGTCGCAGTCAGTATGAATGCAGGCCAACAACAACCGCTCGTCCACACTACTGAAGTCGCTCCCCTTTTTGGAACTAACTCCTCCACCGTGGAGCCGGTAGCAATTTCGCTTTTAGCCCTGCTGGTTGCTGTGCGTAACGGTATGACGTCATTACATCAACAAGTCGGAATATTTCCATCGTCACAATATGAATTTTCTTCATATCATTTTTTTTTTTTATTATACTGTATTATAGTGAGCGATATGGTTGCACACCCCTACTTCACAGGCAATTTCACTGAAAAGCCTCTTTCTGCGCCCCCTCATCCCCCACTCCTCAAGTTTTATGCAGATAAGACTGAAGGCTTTCCCCTTACAGGGCTGGGTGAGTGCCCAGTATGCAGAAGTTTATCTGGCACACATGTCCCTCCCTCCATATTTCACTTCTGGTTCTACTCTCTCTTTCTGATAGCTTTATCACTGCGGAGGGGTCAGATGCTGACACCAGCATAAGGGTCGCTTAAATCGCTCTAAACAACATCTATCATGGACCCTATAAAATAAGCTTCATGGCACACACAATACCCTGGCCTCGTGCTTGGAAATGCTCGTCTATCATATGGCTGCTTGACGCTAGGAAGCCTTTTTTTGATGATATGTACAAGATTTAGAAGAGGAAGGTCCTGATTTGGCCTTAATCAGTCTTTTATGAGTAATTTTAGATTACAGACTGCATGGGAGAGCTATCACTCATCAGAAGGCAGGTAGGATGTTTTGGATGTGATAAATGGCACTAGCCTACAGTTCTATTTATTGATCAGGAAGAAGCTTGATATCAGTAAAACCCCTTTGGATAGCTAAAAAATATGTCATAGAAAGGGCTGTTAGTTCCAGAGGCATGGCAGTGGGAAGGCATAAGAAGAACTAAGTGCAAAAAAAGAGGGATTATTGGCCTAGTATAATGACATGCTGACAGGTTGCTTATACGGCTCAGAAAAACTAAAACAAATGGAATGCAGGTGCTTGAACAGAGAAGACGCAGTTATGGCCCCTAAATCAAAACAAACCTGCAGGCTGTTCAGCAACCACTAGATTAATAGCTAGATGCCAACAGATTGCAGCAAAGTGTTAGCTCTCTGAGGTCAAAAATCAACACGTAATAAAAAGAAAAAGGCTTTCTGTAATGTAACTCATTTTCCTGTTTTGACAGTCTCCATGTATTAAACAAATGTTCTCAAATTTAGCTGAGCTATTTTGACTGGCTTAAATAATCAAACATTTAGATACCTTAACAGCTGATTGTTTCTGTTTTCTGCTTTTATGAAGAGGGTGTTAAAGGGGTGATAGAATGATTATATAGTAGGGATGCACCGAATATTCGGCCACCGAAAATGTTTGGCCAAAAATGGCCCAAAAGGGCATTTTCGGTTTTCGGCCGAAATACTTTTATCACTGAAACAATACGGCCGAAAATGTTGTGATGACGCAAAAAGAAACCACGACCTGCACGTGTGTCAGTACCCGATCCGTTCCACCTGCAAAGCGTCTCCTAAGCAAAGAGGTTGAGACGGACCACGGAGTGAAAACAATGAAAAGTACGCTCTTAGAGTCTGTCAGCACACGTTTCACTGAGATCTATTCGGATCCTCTGCACTTCATCGCGACTGTACTTGATCCGCGTTATAAAGACCATTACTTGGATACGGAAATAAAGCAGGGCGCACGAGGAAATGATCCAGGCCGCGATGGATGCGGAGAACCCGTGTGGAGACGGAGACGGAGCGCGCACGGAGCGTGCACGGAGCGCGCACGGAGCAGCGGCCAGCGCAGGAGGAGATCAGAGCGCAGAAAAAAAGACTTGTCTCTCTGCACCAGATGAGGGGCATGCACCCTCGTTGTCTAATATGTTCAGTGAAATCCTGCAAGAAAGTGCCTATAATAATAATAATAATAATAATAATAATAATAATAATAATAATAGGTAAGCTATTCTGTTCTTAGGCTACAATATACTGTATGTGACTATCAGATTGTAGCCATATTTCTGCTAGATATTTTTTTAATAAACTTTAATGTTAATTTATACAATTGCAATGCCTTGGTTTTAGTAAAGTTAGTACACAGAGCTTCTATGTATGTCCTATTTACCCACCGAACTGTCGTTATTCAACTATGACAGGGTAAAATCGGTTTTGCGTTCTATCACCCCTTTAAGGTTTGTATATTCCTGTGGAAGCGTGAAGTGATCACTTTAAAGATTAGACACAGGCATAGTCTGGATTCAAGTGCTACTCATGACCGTTATATATCATTGACATTGAATAAAAACCTCCAGAATTTGATGACTGGATATATCCATTAAGATTGTGATTTAATGTGATTGATGTTAAACATTGTTATCCTGATAGGTGTGACTGTAAATGTATTCAGACATTTAATTAATTTAAAATAGGGACAGTGCATATTATTGAACATTTATAACATGCATACAATGCTTTTAACTGATATTTAAAGGTCCCATGACATGGTGCTCTTTGGATGCTTTTATATAGGCCTTAGTGGTCCCCTAATACTGTATCTGAAGTCTCTTTCCCAAAATTCAGCCTTGGTGCAGAATTACAGCCACTAGAGCCAGTCCCACAATGAGCTTTCCTTAGGATGTGCCATTTCTGTGTCTGTAGCTGTTGAGGAGTAGAGAGGGGGGGGCAAGGTGGAGGGTGGGGATGTGGCCTTGACCAACTGCCACTTTGCTGGTTTGAAAGCCATGATGTCTCTCTCTCATGGGTGGGCCAAATTCTCTGGGCGGGCAAAGCAGAGAAAGGGGAGGTAACCTTGCTCCTTATGACCTCATAAGGAGAAGATTCCAGATCGGCCCATCTGAGCTTTCATTTTCTCAAAGGCAGAGCAGGATACCCAGGGCTCGGTTTACACCTATCGCCATTTCTAGCCACATAGGCAGGCTGGGGGAACGCATATTAAAGTGCCCATATTATGAAAAAAATCACTTTTTCTGGGATTTGGGGTGTTCTTTTGTGTCTCTGGTGCTTCCACACACATACAAACTTTGAAAAAAATCAATCCATGCTGTTTTGAGTGAGATGCGGTTTCTGAGTGTGTCCTGCCTTCAGTCTCCTGGTGAGCTGTTCAAAAACTGTGACGTCACAGTCCGAAATGAGCTGGCTAACCACAACCGTTAGCTCGTTAGCATGCTAACCGTTAGCATTAGCATGCTAACGCTAATGCTAACGCTAGCATGCTACGTCGTTCTCAATAGCAAAGCACTGCTACAACACACACAAGTTCACCATAATCTACAAAAGAACTACTTACATGTGTGCCCTCATTTAGAAGTCTCCCAGCTAATCCTGCCTTGTAACTGACCAAAGTTGGAGAAACGGCCTTTCTTTTACTGTCTCTAGAGTTAGCTAGCTGACATGCTCTACATCTGAACTACTGAGCATGTGCGAGTGCAATCAAAGATAGTACAGAAGAAGAAGAAAAGAGGTCTCACTCTGTAGCTAAAACAGAAACCAGGTGAAAAGAGGATCTGCAGCAGTGAGAGAGAGCTGTGCAGTACAACAACAATATGGTGTTTTTTGAAAATTAAACCATGTAAACCTATTTTGGTACAACCTTAAAATACAGTTATGAACCTGAAAATGAGCATAATATGGGCGCTTTAATGTTAAAAAACCTCAAAGTGAAATTTTCATGCCATGGGACCTTTAATAGAATTGTCTGATATTAAGTTGTTATATTTCTGTACATTGCACAGAGATACTTAATACACTTAATATTTGTTATTTAGTGAGCAACGGGACATAGTGAAGACACATCTACACCTGTGCTCTAGATGGTGTTGATCGCTCTTTTTTTGTAGTTTGTTTAGCGACTATCTCTATGGCATATAAATAATGCTAAATGGCCAAATGTCCCCAAAGAAATGTCTTTTTACAGTTATCTATTGTTTTTCTTGAACAATTACAGTGGTTGAGTGAGTAACTTTCAAAGATATTAAGAGATTAAAGTTCAAGGTAAATATTTGAACTACCACATTTCAAAAGTAAAAACTGACAGCTCAGTCTCATGATT
This sequence comes from Perca fluviatilis, assembly GCF_010015445.1. Lineage (NCBI taxonomy): Eukaryota > Metazoa > Chordata > Actinopteri > Perciformes > Percidae > Perca > Perca fluviatilis. The sequence continues at coordinate 28,549,406 of NC_053114.1, forward strand.
CTCTTTACTGCCTTGACTTGTCTTGAGGTTATAGGGAAAGAAAGAGACGTTGATTGCAAATCTTAAGTAGAGGAGCGAGATGTGTCTGGAGGAGCCAAAAAAGAGAACAATCAATGACCCAGAAAAGAGAAATTATTGTCCAAGCCCATCACTTAATTTCTTTAAAAGCCTATTGAAAAGTCAGAACCGCTCAATGTGCATCCACTAAAGTTAACACTCTCGGTATGCCATACAATTTAATTATTAGGACGTGATTCATTCAGTGAGTGGCCACCCATTCGATGGGACCATTTATGGGCCAGTGTATTCTTTACAGCTCAAGAATCCTCCTTTTGGTCAGTAATCACTGAACTGTACAAATGTAATTTAGATACTTGATTGAGGAAGAGATTTTGCTAATTAAGAGTTTTTGTAGAGTGCATAATCATTTTGGCTGGCTATTCATCAGGAACAATGTGATGATTAGCCCTTGTGGCAGTCTAAGTGCTGCTTATCTGCTGGAAAGAAAAGTAAAGTCTCTCATCTTAAGTGATCCTTTAGCATATACAATAACTAATCAGGGTTTGTAAGCCCAAGGAGCGTTTTTTTATTTTTTTGGCGAGCTGCATAATCAAATCATATCAAAAACATAACTTAGACAGTACATAATTGAACATATGGCTCTTCCAAACACCAAGGACCAGATGTATAAATGATTTATTTGCACAAAAACCATGCATACACCATGCCCACACATGCATTGGTGTTACTGTACGTACACATGCATAAGCATGTTCTAGAGTGAGCTGAGTGTGATATGGCGACGATCTCTGAAATGCCAGAGTGGGGACTTGCAATAATATTATGGTGAATACCATGTAGACCTTGTCATTTGAAGAGGTGGTGCATGCTCAGCCCACTTGCCTCCAATTCTCTGAAGTGAGCATTGAGGTATATATTACATTCATTTGTCAGATGCTTTTGTAGAATAAGTGCATTCAATCTCAAGAGATGGATGTCCTCAAGAAGTTCAACCCTCCCAAATAAATAACTAAAAGCATGGTAGAGAACTACATTAGAAATGCCTTCTTTAAAAAGATTATTTTTTGGGGTATGTTCAGCCTTTATTTTGACGAGAAAAAAAAAAAAAAAGTGAGAGAACGAGACCCCCGCAGGTCACAGTTGAACCCGGGCCCGCTGCGTCGAGGAGTAACCCTCTATACATGGGCACCCCCTCTACCAACTGAGCTATACGGGTGCCCGCAAATGCCTTTTTAAAACATTTTTTATTAAGACGTTAGATGTGAAATTAAAGTGCTAGTGTGTGGTGTTGAGGTGCTGTCGGAAAAGGCAGTTTTCAGCCTTCAGTGGAAGATGGGCAGTGATTCTGCTGTCCCGACTTCACTATTTAGAAAGGTTAGTACTAGACATTATGGAAATGGGCAACTTAACTTAGACATAAACTCCCACACTCTCGTAATAAGACCCTCAGGGATCAAGTTATTTTATACTCTAACTAGCTAGCGTTGCCAATTTTTATGTTCACTGCAACATGTCTAAAATGTTCTAACCAAAGAGTGCAGCAGAAGTTTTCCTCCCTATGTGATTCAATGTAGATTTAACCTTTAAATATCTGCAAGGCAGATTAGTGAAGGAGGCCCCAGGACCCACCACCCTGAATCCTTATCCAACCAGGACTCTGATCCCCTCTCATATTGCCTTTCATAGGTAAATATTTAAAGAATCAACGGAGTTCAGGGCTCACAGTGATATAAGTTGGGACAATATAGCAGGTTGTTTTTCACTTTGTCAGTTTGTGTTTTCATTTCACGGTAGTTCCTCTATTTTGGATAGGTATGGACAAACCATACAGCTATCGGTTTTTATGTAAAGCGGGATTTATGGTCCTGCGGGTGCTCTACGCAGAGCTTACGCCATAGCCTAAGTAAGTGGCGTGAGGTTTATACTTGTGTGCTGGTGTCTGCGTCATTCTAGCATATCTCTTTAAGAGAATAGCAGAGCTGGCATGTTTGTGTGCTGGGGATTGTATGGTAGAGTGAGTGAGAGAGTGACGGAGATAGCTTCGGAGAGTACAGACTCTGGAGGCATAGAGGGAGAAACGGTGTGGGAGAACCCAAAAATGAGTAGGAGGAAATGCAACGCTACCAAGCCGTGACCAAGCAGACCAATCACAGTTATTGTGGTCTGCGTCGCTGCAACGTGTAGGTTAAATGTTTTGAGGTGCACGTCATGCTATACTTTAGGCGGAGGGTCTGCATCTACACATACGTACCTACGGCGTGGATTTAACGCAGGACCATAAATTGGGCTTTATGCCTAAGTCTTAGCATTTTGGAATTTGTTTTGCCGTACAACAAGTAGCAAACTCCTTTTGAGGTATAACTCACACACAGCGCATATGTGTGTATAATGTGAGCCAGTGAGCGGTATAGAGAGGGAAAGAGAGAGAACGTGTTTGACGGTGAGTATGAAGTTAGCAGTTAGCTGTGAATGTAGCTAGGGTTGGGTACCGTTCACTTTTTTATTTGGTACCGATATGGTACCTCAAATTCTGTTCCAGTACCCAACGGTACTTTTTTTCCCTTTGCAATAACAAAAATTTATTTCAGTTGAAAAAAATAATTCCAAACTTATTTATCCTATTTACTTAGACCATCTTATTTATTTAGAACATTTTGCACAACACAAAATATAACCCCTCCTTCTCCCCTCCTACAACCTATCAAATAATTAATTAATTTCTCACACTGCACTGATACTTTTATTCTTGTATTTGTATCTTATTCTATTTTAGCCTGTTTTTATTTTCTATCTCTTTTTAAATGGCTCTTTATTGTTTTATGTTAAGCACTTGGAATTGCCTTGTTGCTGAAATGTGCTATAGAAATGAAGTTGTCTTGCCTTACAATCGCCAGCCTGTCAGTCGGCAAACCTGTTCCTATCCACCTCTTTTGCTTGATTTTTGTCTATTTACCTTTCCCAAATGGAAAAGCTTATAGCATAAGAACTGCAAGGCCAAAATGCATGTATGAGGCTTCATTTGAAACCTAAATTCTTCTAGTTTCTGAAAATGTGCTTGTTTAGCATGTGATTAAAACACAACACTACAGCAGTTCAAACATCAAAACGTAATTTTTTAAAAACAATAACTAAAACATACTTTGTGCCACACTATGCAGAACACAACCCATACCTTCTAGACCTTCTCAACAAGACTAGTCCTAGTCCTAACCTAATGGGAGCTAGGGAGTTTTCAGTATTTGGTATTACAGGTGTCACTGGTGTGCCAAAACCTCTCCAAAGCCTCTCCAAGTGACCACATTGTGCTAAATGCTTTTACTCACTTCTATGCTATTAGAGACAACATAATAAAGACTTAAAATGACTTACAAAACCTTTTTACATTCATTCAAACACTGTTGAACATATTTTTTCTAGGGATGCACCGAATATTCGGCCACCGAAAATCTTCGGCCGAAAATAGCCCAAAAGGGCCGAAATACTTTTATCACCGAAACAATACGGCCGAAATGTTGTGATGACGCAAACGGAAACCGCGACCTGCACGTGTGTCAGTACCCGATCCGTTCCACCTGCAAAGCGTCTCCTAAGCAAAGAGGTTGAGACGGACCACGGAGTGAAAACAATGAAAAGTACGCTCTTAGAGTCTGTCAGCACACGTTTCACTGAGATCTATTCGGATCCTCTGCACTTCATCGCGACTGTACTTGATCCGCGTTATAAAGACCATTACTTGGATGCGGAAATAAAGCAGGGCGCACGAGGAAATGATCCAGGCCGCGATGGATGCCAAGAACCTGCGTGGAGACGGAGCACACACGGAGCAGCGGCCAGCGCAGGAGGAGATCAGAGCGCAGAAAAAAAGACTCGTCTCTCTGCACCAGATGAGGGGCATGCACCCTCGTTGTCTGATATGTTCAGTGAAATCGTGCAAGAAAGTGCCTCAAACAACAACAACAAATAAGCTATTCTGTTCTTAAGCTACTATATACTGTATGTGACTATCAGATTGTAGCCATATTTCTGCTAGATATTTTTTTTAATTAAACTTTAATATTTATAAATTTTTTGATTTTAGTAAAGTTAGTACACAGTCATAGCCATAAATGCAATGGTACTAATAATTGCCATAATTTCTTTCGGGTTTTCGGTTTTTGGTCTTGGTTTCCTCTTTTTCGGTTTTCGGTTTCGGCCAAGAATTTTCATTTCGGTGCATCCCTAATTTTTTCTCATAAATCACATGCATGTGCCTGCTGGCTCTGGGAGGCGGGACTTAGCTCTGTTGCACGTCAAGCCCCCAGGAACAGCGCCATGTCTTAAAGCAACCATGGGCTTAGCGGATAACGGTGGAACTGCACCCCTCTGGCCCAGAAAGACTTTTCCCATAGACTTTGCATGGCGAAAGAAACTTCTATATTTCAGCTGATCATTTTTTTTTGGGGTACATCAACTTACCAGCCCGAACACTTAAAGGGTCCTTGTTTAAAAAGGGTCATGTTTTTAACATTTACTAGTAGCCGAATCCAGAGTTATTAAACTAGGCATGATGAACGCGTATAATGGACGCGAGTAGACCCGTGGGAATGTGCCCCCACCCATGTCGCCCTGCACTGCGCATGCTCATATGACTGTTCCAAGCTAAATAATGGAGCTAGTTAGGTAGCTAACGTTATCTTATATGTCCCTAAGAGCCGATGTGGGTTTAGGGTTTAACACTTAATCTAAGGGAAGCTCTGTTCACAAAACTGCAGGCTAACCTTAGTAGCTAGCGCTTGCTAGTAGCTAGCTAGTAGCACGAAATAATGATTACATCTCCTTGGTTGTCTAAATACATCAATCATTTATTTAGATAAGCATGTAAACGATCAGGAACATCTAAAACACAATGTTTAACGTTAGTGAATATTTTAGACAATGAAATTAATGAATGAGTTAGACACGAGAGAGAAGCTCATGAACGAGCATGTTGCTACCGTTGCTATGACAACACAAACAAATTGTTGCTAGTGTGCGTCATGGGCCAGTCAACGCGGAAGATCCGAGCTCCATGATTGCTTTATGCCCTTTTGATCACTCTTATTGGAATGAACGGGGCTTCCCGCCGAACACTGTATCCAGTTCTCTTAATACATCCATGTTGCGCTATCATTTGGACTGGCTCCCATTGGATGTTCAACTCATGCTATATACCATTTAGAAAGGGAATGTGATTGGCTACAATTGCCATGATTGACATGTTGATTGCCATTGACATCTTAGACAGCTTTTTCTAAGATGGCTGCTCAGAGAGATGACGCAGCGTATTGACGCTCCAAAGTGAGAGCGCTTGCTTGATGTTGTGGGCTGTCCCGGGGTGAAAACTAAACCGAAAAAGGTGGGCATAGTTTCATTGTGTAGGCAGCAACCTGAAAAAAACAAACATAACATATGGGCATGGAGAAATAGGGTCGGGTGATATGGACAGAAAATATCTCTATTTTTGGCGATTTTGACGCTAACAATAATTGGATGATATCCTTTTTAAAAATGTGTTTTTAAAAGTCTGAGTTACTTAATCACTGATGATAATAATGGGCACAATGTTGAATGAAAACTTTTAAAATGTAAGTATTCAAGTAAAAACAATTCAAAGACCTACAAAATACTAATACTATACTAATACTAATTGAACTAGTGTATGAACATTGAACTCTGAGTAAACATTCAGTTGTGCACCTCTGCTGTAATGTAAATTGTGCAGCATACAAGCAAGATGAAATCATAACAATAAACAAAGGGCTCGGTTCTGTAACATATTGCACACAACCATGTCCTTATTGGAAGCAGTCCTGGAGCTGGGATAGGGCAGTGTCAGGCCAGGTTTTGATAGTCCTTCTACTTGGCTGTATAGTCCTTCTGACCGGGATGTATGCTGGTATCAGGAGTAGTTGGATGTGGTCTGACTGGCCCAGGTGAGGGAGAGGAGCAGTTCTGTATGCTTTCTTGATGTTAGAGTATACATGGTCTAGTGTGTTCTTCCCTCTAGTATAGTAGAACAATCTACATGCTGGAAAAAGCTGGAGAGTACAGACTTTAAGGACGCCTTGTTAAAGTCCCCTGCTACAATATGTATCTCCTCCAGGTGATTGCGCTACATTTTGTTCACTATGGTTATCAGTGAGCCAAACTCAGGTGAGCAGTGCTGGGCAACGATCCTGCGGTTGGTACTCCATCCATTATGCACAAAAATGCAGTCCTCCGCCTCTGGTCTTGCCGGAGTTCTTGTTTCGATCCTGCCGGTAGCTAGCTCGGCCTGCTAGCTGCCGACAACAATCCACAGAGCGCCCGGTCTGGCTATGTCATCCGGGATGTTATGAGCCGCCTGGAAGGCTCTCCTAACGGCTTTGTTGTATCGTAGTCCTATATTGATTAGTTCAGTATGGCTGTACTTGTATAAATATACACCGACAGGAGAGCTAGTAGCCACTGCACAATCGCACGCCGCCATCTTTGTTGACATTAGTGAATGTGTAGTGTTCCAATGCGTGTTTATAAAGTTTTTTTTTTATGTAATTTAAATACTCTAATGTCAATTTTCACATCGTTAACACAACAATGACGATATTATCGTAGATGATATATATATCGCCAACCCCAATGGAGAAATATATTATTTCAGATGGAACGAGATTGGCAAATGAAGTTAGCAGACAGTTAGCAGACAATTAGCATGGACTCTACAGGAAAATATTCATAACCTGGATTAATTCTTTTGAAAAACCCTTGTTATCCTTACCTACCTACCTTACGTACCCGGTGGATGTTAGCATAGAGAACAGTGCCTGTCTGTCTAAGTGGAAGTGTAACCGCACCGCGACTGCTTTTGGCTCGCCATTATATTGCAGCGAATGCTGTCTGCGTGGAGTTTTGAAAAGTCTTTACTGGCTTTGCCGTGACTCACTGTGACTTAGCGTTAAACAAACTGCCGTGGCGATGTCATTTTAGTGTGTGTGTGTGTGTGTCAGAGTGGAGCCCCGCTCTCTGTCAACATGCAGAAAGGACAGATAAGCTTGCGCTAACAGGTACCGAAATTTGGACCCGTTTGATTTAACTTGACACGGTCCTGGGTAGTACCTGCGTGATTCGGACGGTACCCAAAAATGTACCGGATTCGGTACCCAACCCTAAGTGTGTGTGTGTGTGTATGTATGTGTGTGTGTGTGACAGCGGTAATTATTAAGCAGCAAGGTTATAGCTGTGAATGTAGCAGTGCAGCATTTGTACAGTTTAGGCCATTTGTCAGTGAATAAATGCAACAACTCCTTAAGACCCAATCTAATTTCAACCTGCTGCCTTAAGTGAGGAGGGTTAGCACCAATGTTAGCAACAAGCTAAAGCGGTTCTCATTTTAGTGACAAGCTTTTTCTCAGAGTTTTGCTAAAGACCATTTTAGTATCAGTTATTAATAAGCAGTATCGATATGAGTATTGATAAAATCCTAACGATACCCATCCCTAATCTTATGACAAAGACGAAAAGCAGCAAATCCTCACATTTTAGAAGCTGGAACTTTAAATTGTTTGCCATTTGTGCTCGTAAGGTTACTCAAATGATAAATTGGTTGTCAAAAGAGTTGCTTTAAATCAATTAATTGTTTTTAATGCCAACAATGTGTTAGCCTAATTTACAGAGAGGCTACTTATGAAGTCTCTGTGTTCGGTAATACCTCAGCCAAGGGGGAAATGTTTTTGTTCGTTTGTCTGTCAGCAGGATTACAGAAAAACTACTGGCCTGATTTTCATGAAACTTTGTGGAAGGGTGTAGCATGGGCGACATAGGGCGTTTATGCTGCATTTATGTGGTGTTGGCATATTTGTAAAAATGTGTTCCTGACTGGGAAAATTCACACTGCATTAACATTGTGAGAAAGGGCATTGGCTCTCCGAGTGCCCTTTTAGTTAACCTGTTTTGTTGTGAAAGAAATTGATGTTGTGTATATGACGAGCTGTACCTTGTACGTAACTTGTATCATAGAAGGGATGCCCACTGAATTCACTACACTAGTTGTGAAAATTGTCGAAAAGGGAGAGACAAAGTGAAGACTAGAGTAAAGCAGAGTGTCTTGGCACCAGACCTCTGATTCTATTTACGGCTTTTAACTGAAATCTGATTAACGGAGGCATTTTAACCAGAGTGACCTGGAGGAGGAGTGAGGAATGGGGGAGAGGAACAGACGCTTTCATTAAATTAGCAATCAATGCCAGCACTCCTCCAAGACCAGCGCACAGGAATAAAAGAATAAAATGAAGTTAAATAAAGTAGCCATTTCCCATGTTTATCTAGACTGTTTGGGTTTGAAGTCCACTGTGGATGCCACATCACTTTACAGGGAGTTTTTCTATCCCTTACCCTGATCTTGTCTGCCTACACCATCTCTGCTTAGTTGCTATGTACTGTAGTAGTGACACAATTATATAAATTACATGATAACTGATTATAAGCAGGAATCATTTTAAAGATGAAAAAAGCTGATGATCTAAGTTGTCAAACAGCCACATAACTGCTAAAAAAGACATGATGATATAGCTCAGTGATCAAAGCAAGCCATTTATGAGTGGAAATTATGAAACACTTGAGAATTTCCTCTGAAATGGACCTGAGGCGATGGCCTGAGGTGCTGCTGAGAGGGCTGCCTCCCCCCAGCAGATAGAGCTATTCAGCCCTGCATTATAGCCCCATTAGACACGGCTAGCACACTGAATGGTTTGCCTACCACTGATGCCGTTTCTTATTAAGGCTGTGCAAAAGTGTCAATTTCTAGGATTAGAGCTCATTATATTATGCCTCAAAAAACAAAAACGTACAGTAGAGCTGGCATTGCAAGGTACATCTATTTTTAAGGGCACTACCTGATCATTAAAGGTTTGTGAGGGGTTAGTGGTTTAGATACAGCCTACTAGCACAATGGACAAATGCACTTGAGTATCGTGAAGTTCCACGGTGTAATTCACCTGCTTCAGCACTTTAGTGTAGAGAAGTGGAGGTGGAAGAGTGGTAATGATAACAATGCTGATTAAACAATACACACGTGGGTCCAAAATTACTAAACCTCTGAGGCTGCAGCTGTGAGGAGTCTGTATCATGTATCATAATGAGACAATTTCTCTGTTTCAAAATGTCCCATTATGCTGGTTTGTAACTTTTCCCTATATTCTCTTTTCATTAAGATACGGTGGTAATGGTAACGAAGGGAGGCAATTACTTGTACACACCGCGATCATTCATTTACTTTTAACATATCATGCACAATTACTTTTGTTTTTGGAAAAGTGGAGAAATTCTGCAGACTGTAATGGAGCACAGTACCTTTATCCCTGTGACTAACACCACTATAACACAGACAGATTGCCCCCAGGAGAGGCTAAGTCTGGTGAAAAAAAATCTGTCTCCCTGTGTGTGTGTGTGTGTGTGTGTGTGTGTGTGTGTGTGTGTGTGTGTGTGTGTGTGTGTGTGTGTGTGTGTGTGTGTGTGTGTGTGAAAATCAGCCACAGGGGAGAAGCGTCAATGATACACAGTAGCAGCAGGAATCACTCTTTCAGCTCTGACAAGGATTTAGCTGTTGGCTCCTAACATGATGAATAGTACGTAGAAATCACCTCACTATTGGAAGGATGAGGCATGGAGATGGGCAGGGAAACCACCGGTGGTTACCGTTGACCAAAGAATGACGGGTTTTAAGATAGTATTTGTGATTTTTGATGGTCCATTTAATCCGGAGTAAAACCAAGGGACTTTCCTAGGAAGCGGTAGTGATTGGATAATGGTGTGGGCCTTCAATGACACAAATGTTCTCCACAACGGGAATGCCCTTTACCAAACAGCAACAACCAGGCATAGCTTTTAAAGTTGTATGTGGTGCAACATAATCCAAAGTGCATGAAAGTCAAATGGCAACTTTCAAGTGGTGCCCAACTCTATATATTAATTTTTTCCTCTCGGCCAGCTGGAGAAGTAATTGTTGGCTTATTTCAGCCATACTGCCTGTCCTGATTCATGCATCTGATTTGCTTTGTGTCTGATAGCGCTGGCGTGAATGAATAGTTGAATAGAGAGGAGGCAGGGTAAGGAGGTAAAAGACGAGTGGCTGCTACACTGATAAATAGCCTTGGTTTTATTTAGCTTCATATGTTTGAGGCTCAGCACTCTCGTCCTTTTAGCTTAAGAGTCCCAGGGAGAGTCTTATCCCTGGGCAGGTGGGCTTTGTACACAGCTTTCCTCTTTGGGTAAGCACCTCTCCTTTTAGCCACACGCCTAATGATCCTAGCCAGCATCTGGTGCAGGTGGCCTCAGTGATTCTTTATACTGGAAGAGAAATTGACAGCAAGACACTGCTGCTTTTATGTCCTTTTTGTTTTACTCCTTTTTTACGGTCACTGTCACGTTTTTGTGCTTTTTTTTGTGTTGCATTTCCTGCTATCTGTCACACTCCCCCATCTCGGTACCTTCTTTCCTACCCCATGTGTTTTCACCTCACTGTCTGTAGCTAACCTTGAACACCACTTTAACACACATGGCTGAGTTTTGCCAGCCACATTATGTGATTTTAGGGGTAAAACAGAGGAGATATTTACGTCATGAATTCCTTAACCATACAATTGCTGTTCCACTTGTTCAGATGGGTCTGCAGGTGCAGCTTTGGCCTGTACTGAGACCTCCATAAACTCTGATGGAAAGCAGCAGATGTGCTCCTAAGGGAGAATAAGGCAGCTCGGAGCCGTGCCAGGGAACAGGTTGAGAAGAATGCACATATAATAAGAGGTGGGACCGGCTGGGGTATCAGTAGCATACCATTGTGGTGCAGTCTGCAAATAGTCACAAATTAACCCCTCCTTTCCTCAGGGAAGGTCAGAAGTGGATAGATTAGGATGCCACAATATATTTAGCTGTCTTTGGTGAAACAAGAGAACCTTAACAGAATGATAAACATTTTTATTAGTGCCTAAAACAAAATTCCCACACACTACTTTAGGGATCATAGACCATTCAATCATGTGTCCAAATGCCTGTTATATCACCCACAGATTTAAGAATTCATTAATTTGGTCCCCTACCGCCTGTCAGGAAAGAGGCTTCAGGATTCTTGAGAGTTATTCTTGCTCACAGTTTACACTGAGCTGTGTGAGATAATAGTAATAGCATGTAAATTAGGTTTATAGGATACTCCCACTCCCACATGTCCTTACATGGGAAAGAATCACCCCAGATGTTATCTTTGTATGGCTCATAATCTTTCCTCATATCTTTTGAGAATTTATTAAAGAATAGTCCAAAATGCATGCTGTGTCAACGTTTTGTTGAAATCTTGTAGAAATGTATTTTTATCTTATTTTACCTATCAAGCAAGACAAAATCCCCCAAATATCATTTTGTCATTAATTTGAAATTGATGGCACTCTGTTTTTTTGGGGCATTTCTACCTTTTATTGGATAGGAAAGCTGAGAGATATGAAAGAGGAGAGAGAGGGGGGAAGATATGCAGGAAAACTGTCACAAGTCGGACTCAAACCCTAGACCTTCTGCATCGAGGAATAAACCTATGCACATGTGCGCCCGCTCTACCAACTGAGCTAACCGGCCACGGCAGTCAGAGTTTTAAGTGTTATTATGAAGAAAAAAAAACTTTCTTCACAGTATATAATCGGCTAATAGCGCTAAACAGTGATTGACCACTTTTTGAATGGCTATGTTTCTGGAAGGGATTTTTTTCTCATTAATTTAATCCATTGACGTTAAAAAAAAAAAAAAAAAAAACCTAACCCTTTTTTATATAAAGATTTCTACACCTGGAACCAAGCCAACCAACTACAAGATGAATTGTGACCATACAACTTTTAGTTTGGCACAACATAAAACTTGGAAAACAGAAAACACGGCAAAGGTATAAAACTGTATGTATAACGATCATAGACTTCAGTCACTAGTGGTTGGCGGGTTTGGCTAACATTTCCATGCTAACAGCGAGCTCCACAAATCAAAAACATTGCAGTTAGGCTTAGAATTGTGGGTTGTGTAGAACGTCTCCATGACATCGCAAATAAAACATGTTTTTCTTAGATAAAATTTGATTTCATATGTGGATTCTACAGGAGCATATACCATTGTTCTACAATCTCATAGCTCTGGCAAGTCTACCTTTGGATGGTTAAGACATTATGGCCAATAATCAAATAATCAATAATTTATTTTTTCCCCTTTCTCTACCTTTTCTGCCGGCTGGCGTGCGTGCCCCCTCGCGGTGTGAAGAGCGTGTCCGCGCTATTCTCCGACATGCACTCTAACAATCACAGAAGTTTAGTTTGCTAAATATATCAGATTTTTTTAGTTGGATATTGGACGTGAAAAGAAGGAAATAGTTCTTCCATAACATTGCACTTTAGATGTGTGTGGATTTCCCACACCAGGGGTAATTTATATGGTTCTATTTTATAGCGGTTGATTATCTGTTAAAATTTTTGAATGAAAAATTTGAAAAATGAAAAATCTGAAATTGTAATCAGCCTAGAAAATTGTAATCGGTGCATCTCTACTTTTGAGCGTAAGCACAGAATTTATATTGTGAAATATCTCTTGACAGGGGAAAACTTTTTTTGCCATACTGCCCAGTCTTAACACTTAACCTATTAAAGTCCTGAAGCACCTTATTATTGAGTGTTCTCCAAGAATTTGCGGCACTTTAGACTACATTTTGAGTTCATGTTGCCATTTATGACTGTAATTCCCCCCAACCCTGTCCAATTTACCCCTATCTCTCCCTCTGCTTAGTTTATATGCGTAAAGAATGCAAATTAGCCACTTAGTAACCACATCAATTACCCACCTGGCCTCTTATCAGCCCCACTGTGTTGTTTGCAAAACACTCGTTACGGTCCTGTGGTGATGAAGGCGGACGGTCGTTGGTGAAATCTGTGTTATGGTTCGCTCTGGAACCAATTAGTACTCAATGCCTGCTGTCCTCTGAGACCAGTAAAACGGAGCAAGAGGCCGAGGCTTAAAACAATAATGTGCAACCAGGCCACACCTATATAATGTGCGTATGTAAGTATGTTATTAAACAAGGATCATGGTCAACACTTCTAGACTTTATCATAAAGTCAACACACATTTAACAGTGTGTATACTGTATATCACACTATGAAGATAAACCGTCTGGGGGAGAGAAAAAAAAAAAAAAACGAGAGAGAATAAGGGAAGTTGCAGAACAGAAGCCATATTTCAATTTTATTTTTAGAGGCCTGTAATCTACGCGCTACCTCTCCCTTGTGTCCCCTGCTGTTGATAGGATGACGTCAGCAAACGGGAGTCTTTTTCCGGCGCTCCTCTATTTCTAGAGGGAGGAGTGGCCTGGTACGATCCGGTTGTGCACTAAGATAGGCCTGGGTATAGGTCCTGTATCTCAGAATGGCAGAGCAGAGAGATGGGAAGACTTAGCAAGGGGAGGAGGAAGAGGAGAAGTAGATTAAAGGGAAACCGATCTGTCTCTCATTATGTCCTCTGTTTTTGTCAGATAACCCAGGAAACATCTCAGACTCGTATGCAGCTTTTAGAAGCTTGATTTAGATCCACTCTTCTCCACAAGCATGCTCGATGAAACAAAAGAATTACGGTGGTATTGTTGGATACAGGAACTTGTATGCAAAGTATGTGCATATCATTGAGAAGGAGCCATGTGTCTGCACCTGTGCGTGCATGTCATACAATCTGCTGTGGAAGCTGTTACTATCCTATGAAAGGAACAAGCCCTCGAGGTTTAATGGTTAACCTCTGGTGTTATCCTTTCATCTCATGACATTTACTGTCCTCTGTAAACATACTCATGCAATGCGCACAAAAGGTTAATGTTTATAGTGTGTGTGCAACTGTCAGTGTATGTGTAATAATAATAATAGGCTGATGGACCTTTCAAAACACTGATCCTACCTACGGTGATATTTGACTAAGTGATACAGTAGCTACATTCATTTTTGTAAATTTGGCAAAATGGCTGCTATTACCTACTGTATCATCAATAAGCCTAATGTGCTGATTATTGTTTTGATAAATTGATTTATTGATTGGCCTACAAAACATCAGAAAACTGTGGAAAGTTCCCCTCACAATATCCTCGAGCACAAGGTGACATCAGAAAATGTCATTTTGTTTGACAACATTCCCAAACCCATAAATATTCAATATAATATAACCTAGAATCAAGAAAAGTGGCAAATTCTCGAGAATAATTGTAAATCCTACAATGTCACTGAAAAAAATAATACTGCTTTTTCTGCCACAAGGCATCATTTTGTGATTAATTACAGCAGACAACGGTGAGTTATTTGAAGCCAAGAGAGGGGGGCTGTAAATCAGGAAGAGAGGACCGTGAGTTTGCAGTGAACATGCCCCGTTTTTTAGGTCAGGTAGAATTTATCTCCGTTGACTCTCGTTCATATTTTTTCGAAAAAAACTTGTACCGGAAGTAGAAGGGCGTGACTTCGGCCACTTGTTCGTGACCTCCTGCTTCTGAAGCGTATACTGCCCCCATCTGTTCCGGAAGAGGCGCAGCACCGAGGCTGCTAACACTGGCATCGTTGCTAACGGTGCCTACGGTGCTTCAAAAAATGGGCATTGTTTTTTGTCATTTTAGAACTGGAAGGTGTCGGCAGTATCGGTTCTTGTGACATCCCTAGCAGAGAGAGATTGCTGGTTCAATCCTGATTGGCCAAATAAGGACATGCAAATTTTCGTGCCCTGCCCCAAAGTGGGTGGTCAAGCAAGTGTGTAGAGCCTGTAAGCCTGTGCAAAACCGAAACGGAATAGCTTCTGTTCAAAACAATGATAATTTAATATTTGTTTTGAAGTCTGAAAAAATACCACTACCACCAAGAAATACTGGACTATGAAAAACCATTGGTTGAATGCAACCAAGATATTTCCCAGCCATTTCCAATTTAATGGCAAATACGCACAGCTTTGGCAAGGAAGTTTTTTTTTTTTTTCTCACTCTTGGCTTGTTAAAAAAGTGAAAACTGTTGACCTGCTACTGTACATTTCCCCTTTCCTTTTCTACAACTTCGTTAGCTGCACCTGTACATTGGAAGTCACACTCCATTCAGCCTCCTTTTTTCTTTTCCGCTTATGCTTCAAATAAAACACTGTTTCAAAGACCACGCCATATGTGTATTTTCCACACTTTGGAATATGTAATATATTTAGTTTGGTGGTAATCACTCACACATTGGGACAACAGAGGCAAAGTACTGACTGAGAGAACGGAGCGAGGAGAGTCGCTGATGTTTTAAAACCCGTATGGATGATTAATTACCTGGAGCTGCTGAAGGAAAATACTGGTTTTAAAGAACACAGAGAGAGACCGCCACAAATCTCCTCCGTTGGAATCATTGAAATTTGATTAAAAGGGAAACCAGAACCTTCTTCTGCCTGGTAAGCAGAATATCCGCAGTGAAATGCAAAAGTATCCTTTCCCCCTTCAATATGGTAAAGTGTCCGTCAGAGTTTGTACAGGGTCATTTGCCAAAGGACAAGAAGGAAAGTCATTACTGCCTTTCCCTTTACCTGTAACCTCCAACAAATGCATATTACATTGAGTGAGGTGCAGTCAATCAATTGCGGCCATACAATTACAATCTATCAACAAGGCTGTCAGGTTGAGCAGATCCCCAGGCTGGAGTTGGTAATGATGAGTTCAAACACCTGAAACTGGTCTTTCAAGTGTGTGTGTGTGTGTGTGTGTGTGTGTGTGTGTGTGTGTGTGTGTGTGTGTGTGTGTGTGTGTGTGTGTGTGTGTGTGTGTGTGTGTGTGTGTGTGTGTGTGTGTGTGTGTGTGTGTGTGTGTGTGTGTGTGTGTGTGTGTGTGTGTGGAGAAACCGAAAGAGGATGTGAGAGATAAAACTGAAAGCGCTAAAGTCCCTTTAGTTTGCCTTTTTCCTCTCCACCCAATACATTGACAAAGGTCCTGTGCTTTTCAGTAATGAAAGAAAGGTCTGATCAGCTGCTGACCAGCCGATAAACCACAGCTTTCTGTAGTGTAAAATAAGTGGTGATTCATCATCAGACTTGTTCTTCCCTCTATGATGGTCTCATCTTGTTTGAGAAGTGCTGTGGAACAAATAACACACATCCACTGACAAAAGATGAGCATCCTTCACCAGAGAGAACATAGACTGTAAACAAAATTGATCATGGGTTCATTCCCTCTGTTGAAATGTCATGAACTTCCTAGAAATACACTTTTTTAAGGTTTTATATGGTAAAATACATCAGATAATTTGTTTTCATTCTGTGCTTCTGTCATATTTGTTTAAAGTATTTTTTGTGTTTGGCATTAATGTTTTTTTCCATCAGCCTCAAGATCTTTTCAGATAGGATATGCTGTAAACCCTTTGAGGCAGAACCCCCACTCTGATATGTGCTGTGGCTGTGGACCTACAGGATATGCGTTTCTGGGGTGGAGGTGGAATTTTCTGACTTTAGAATAACAACACCCCACCTTCCACTGGCATGTCTTAAAGGGAATTCTACTCCGTTTGTAAATCTTTATTTCCTGTCACAAACCCGCAAGAACATATCAGACACTCCACTATATACTCTACTGTTGAAACCAGGCTCAGTAAATTCCCATTTATTCCCAATTAGTTTTTGCAATGGCCCAAACTACACAGGATAGCAATGCTATATAAATAAATGTCTGGCCTAGAAAGATTGGTGGAGGTATGGCTTCAGGAAATGGTTTGCTTGGGGGTCTGAGTGCTTCCAGGTTGACATTCCCTGTGATGGATCAGTGTGTCTTGGAATGTCCAAGTAGTGATCTGAAGTGTAGCTCTTGTTTCAGTTGGATTAATAGGAAGGAGTAGACCAAACTGTAACCATGTCCACATGGTGTCCCATTGGAGCTCTGTTCATGTTATATCAAATCACTGGACCCCACCTAGGGATTAAAGGATGTGGGTAGACCACAGACTACCTAATGGTTGTCTGTATTTTCACCAAGGACTCGAAAGATATTTTTAAATTGTAAAAACAGAAACGTCAACAAGACGGTTTGCTCAACCCTTGTAAACATTACACTAACTATTCTTTTAAAGCTGTAGTGCGTAACTTTTTGATATTAATGAACATTTGTAGGGCTGTGCTTGAAAAAATTCTTAGTTGAGTAATCATTCAATTGTATCGACTAACCGATTAGTTGATTTAATCGACAGATCTGTAAATCTGAGTTTCTCCGCAAAGAGTCATACAAAAGCACCACTTTAATTCTTGTGTTTACCAGAGATGTGCTCATACGTTTCTTGGAAATAAGTCATACAGCATGAAAAAAGCATAAAACATGACTAATCGACTAAAGAAATCTAAGTTGACTAAGAGTATTCCTTTAAGACTATCAGCTCCACACAACTCTTATCTGTATTTCTCAGTATGGCTATGTTCAGAAGATTGTATCGTCCGGCGACTTTTGCGTGCAGAAACTTGAGTGCAGATAATTACCTCTTCTGAAGAGTTAATCATGTTTTTTTAATCCTCCGTGTCCTTCTTGGCTACTAGCAACTGTGTGGAGGAGGGTTGGGGGCTGTGCGCGATCACGAAAGGCTTGTATCATGTGGAAAGGTCCCCAAGAGGTCATGTAAAATACAACAAGTGAACAGAGCATTGTGTCTTAGGATAGTCAGAATCTTTGAAAAATAGTTAAGTAATGTTGACTAAAATAGATGCCTTGAATACAGTTTCTCTCCTTTTTCTTTTCTTTTTGCTCTTTGTCTCCTTTGTGCTGTTTACCAACCCTCACTTTTGCATATCCATTTTGACATGCTTGAGAATGTTTTTTTTTCATCTTTTTATTTATTTTTTTTATTTCTTGTTCCTTTTGCATTTGACTTAAATGTTAAACAATGAAACAAAAACAAGGCAAAAAGTTATAACAATAATTAAGAAACGTACCTCTTCTTAAAAAGCACTTATAATTCCATCCAAACTGGAACATCAATTTGTGTTCTCCGGCTACAAAAATAACAATATAATAGTATAACTGTCGAATTATGGGCTGAGGGTAAAATCGGTAAAGAAACAAATAAAGTCAGATATTATTCTCTCAGGCTGTAAACAAGTGTCATTTTTAAGAGGTTGTAAAGTATTTTCCCGCATTAACACCTGCAGCAATTCAAAATTAATTTTGACTGGACATTATAGTAAAGACAGAAAGAAACTGAATGACTGAATAAGTTAATGCAAAAAAGTAGGTATAGACTTAATATACTTGATGCTTATAGATGTAAACAGCCTCAGGCAATGTCATCGCTGTTTGCATTCATGAGCGTACAGAGTTTGTGTGTCTCTCTTTGAATATGTGCACTTTTTTTGTCTGTAATATCATGTGGAGGTTTTTAAAGACTTTATGAGCTGCTATATTAGCATACATATTTACTGTTGCAGACTGAAAGAGACGCTCTGCCATAAGAATCAGAAAAAAACCTCCACATATCACCAAGCTTACAAGTTAATCCACATTTTATTATGGCTGCTGAGCCGGCGAGGGGTAGATTAAAAACAACATGTTTTTGAGCAGGTTCGGGAATCAACTGTATTAAAGGGGAGATTAGTTTGCCTTAGAGATTAAGTGTGGACTCACCACAATATCATTTGCAGATTTGAATGTGTGCAGGGCGAATGCAACCCAATGTTTTTGCTTCCTAACACATAGTTATATCTCTTCCTGTAGAAATCCTGTATGTGGATTAGCTAGGTTAGTAGCATGCAGCTGATTGTCCAGGACTTGTTGCGGCAGTCAAGCGCAGATGTAGATCATCTTGTACCATCAAGTTCAGAAAGTCTTGATTCTTCCACAATGGAGATAGCCCAGTAGACCTAGTTTGACGTCTCTATTTTGGAATTTACTTTATAAACTGGCAGTTGAGCCATCTGGCGGGTGCAGTGTGTATCCAAGCACTGTTTGCTGTTTAAACAGTCACTGTGTAGTGTGTAGCACCTCTGCAATAACAGTCCACACACTTTCATCGCTGTAACTGCTGCTCTAGGAGCCCAGCCAACATGATAACCATCCAAAGCAGGCCAGCTCAGGGACAAACCACTCTACCTGTGTGTTTTCTGCAGACTTCGTCCATCGAGAAAATATAGAAATATTAGACTCATTAGCTGAGGAGAACTTTTTAACTGACATTGTCCATCAGGAGAAATTGATATTAAATCTTCTGCAGTTACAAAAAGTCTGGACTGTTTCGCCTCAAGCCTGTGCAGACCGAAACCCACACACACTGGAACGTGCACATTTCCACCGCACTATCTCCCAAATCAACCCTAAACAAACCTGCTCTAACACCTCTCTGGGGGACTTGTCGGTTGGCAGCTTATGGACCACACACAGACACAGACACCACACACACACACACACACACACACACACACACACACACACACACACACACACACACACACACACACACACACACACACACACACACACACACACACACACACACACACACACACACACACACACTCTCTCACACACACACACTTGCAGACTCACACAAACACACACTCTAATTTAATATCCATAACAACATAACCTTGAAGGATAAAATGCAGGACTCATTTAAATGCTAATTTGTTTGTTAACATAACATCAAGATTCCACGCGGGACAGGTTACGGAACTAGGCTGTCACTTGATATGTATATTTTATTCTACTTTGTTATTTTTATTGGAACTTTGATTATGATAATACAAAACACTAAATAAAACATTATTATAAACAGGATGGACTTGAGCAACATATTTTATGTATTCAGGTGCTTATTACCAGACAGGAAATCCGAATGACGAGAAAGAGAGAAAAAGCTAAGGGCTGGTGGATTCTGTGGATATGTCAATATTAAAATGGATGGGCCAAATTATATTTATTTGTTTGGTACTTCATATGCACACACTTTAACCTCTGAGTCTATGAACAAGCACCCAGTTCCATCAACCCTTTGGCGTATAAATATGGAAAATTAAGAGAATAGAGAGCAAGCTATGATGGTAGTATGTATTCTATCTATTTAGTACAAATGGGGTTTACGCAGTGTATTTTAGTTGTTTTTCTTAATTCTCTTTCCCAGTCATTTAAGGCATTTCATTCTTGACATATTTGTAGCAGGGGGCAATTTCCCAGTAGGACAGGAAATCAGCAGTGGCTAGTGCCTAGTACCAAACTAAATATTCATAAGTAATATTGGTAAATTATTCCTACACAGTCATGCTACTGGTGTGAGCACAACTGATGTATTTAATCATATCAAAGACATGTTGGGTTATTTGCATTATGTAAAGATATCCTGTGGAGTTTTTGACCACTAGTTCTATGGGGCAATGTTTTCATGAGGAGATCCCTATTTAGTTTTTATCTCACACATGAGGATCCAGTCATGTAATGCAGTACACATTCCTGCCTATAATTAAACTATTCCGACTGTTCAACAGTTACTGGCGAGAACACAGCAGGGAACATAGCAATGCGGCTACAAAAGCAGAGAAGAAGCAAGACCATCAGCTAGCAAACATGGGTGTAAACAATGCAGGTTTCAAAATGTTTTATGAGGAAGGAAAAGCATTCAAAGCGCTTGTTAGGCCTCAGAGATACACGTGCATTTTGGTGAGAAATATGGAATTTCTTCAATAGAATTTAACTAAATCTTTTATGGATTTGATTTCACATTTCCATGTTTACGTGCCTCTTTGTGTCACTGTGCGTGTGTGTGTTTTAGCCTATAGTTTTCTCAGGACCACCAATTAGGGTCTCTCTCTACCAACTTAAGCTGCTTTGTTTTAGGCTACAAAACGTGCATGCAGGCTGAAATTTAACCGTGGTTTTGTCTGGATTAAGCAATAAGCAGAAGGAAACTTCTCTAGCTGCTAGGCTAAAGTGCAATGGTAAACACTAGCAGATTTTTCCTAGGTCGCACCGATGCACCCAACGTCCTCGCATCCGCTGCCTCTCCACGAACGAAGCGATGTCATTTATATGGATATGGTTTAATGTTGCGTTACATGACCCGTTCCTTCTGTAAAGCCGCTGCCTGTGTTTGGATCTCTCCTCTGCGCAGCCCCGCCCGATTCACTCACACACGGGCCGGCTCACCTGCAACATGGAGAGACACAGCGCCGTCGGTCCACATGCTGACATTTGTCTACAGTTTTGTTAGTAACACAGCTGTATATTGTTAAGTATGAGAGGGAAACCTGTATTGGTACCAGTGTTTCCGCTGGTAACCCTGTTATTGTGGCCGCCACGGCGAAAAACACAGAAGAAGTTATTGAATGGAACTAACTTCACTTCGTTGAGTAACTGCGTGTGAGACGGAGCCTGCTGGACCTGGGCGAGAGATGTGACCCATGGCAACATTATCATAGTTCATAAAAATGCAGCGCAGTGACGATACAGACATTTCATAGCCTACACAAGACGTGTAACGCCACTGACCCGCATTCGACCCGTGCTGGACCCATTCATAATGAGTCAGCCGTCACTCTGTGAGTAGAATACGCTTCAGTCCATCGCACTCCCCCTCTCTCCCTATATGAGCTACTGGGCTATCCGGGTCTGTTATTGAAAACAAGTGAAGGAGCTTTCTCAGAGATATATCATTTTTTTTTATGTATCCCAGGCTATTTATTTCAGATAATTTACATGTGTTGCAGCTGTATATTTTCAAATTGGGAAGGAAACCCTGTCTTTGCATTTTATTTTAATCACAATCTGTTTTAATAAAAGAGCTTGTGAAAAGTGGCTTTGAATTAAAACTGAACATTTAGCCCACTTTGTAAAAAATATATATTAGAGCTAGAGATATACATTGTGTATCACCATTCATTTTTAGTCCAGGACTAGTGGAAGATCTGATAAGAATCAGTGTGGAGGGGCCCAGCTTGGAGAATTTTTATGCTAGGGAGTGTGGCAAGCTGGTTTAGCCAAGGCCAAAGGGGAAGAAGGCCAAATTACAAGTGTTTGCCATCTGAGGGGCATTTGACAGCAAGGGGGGACCCGCTATAAGACTTTGAGTACAGTATAATTGTGCTTCAAATAAAAAAAAAAAATGTACCAACTCCTTATTCTTGTTTAAAATAATTGACATAATATATGAATGTATATGGAGTGTGATTAAAAAGGTGACCTTGAAATTGTGGCGTTAATGTCGACGCAAGGAAAAATTTGGGTGCACCTAAATTTTGTGCTGGTGCACCTAAATAAAAAAAGTTAGGCGCACCAGTGCGACCAAGGCAAAAAGTTAATTTGGAGCCCTGACTAGGGCTGTGTATTGGCAAGAATCTGGCGATACGATGCGAATCACGATACACGGGTCACGATTCAATATATTGCAATATATTTCAATACTGTGCGTAAGGCGCTATATTAGGATTAAGTATAATTTTTGAAAAATATTTAAAAAAAGACATGATGTTCATGAAAGTCAAAGAATATTACTTTAGGTAAACAATTCAGTACACAGAAAATCAAACCAGTTTGGTATTGTGGTTCACAGGTTCTTAGTGAGCAACTTTTTATATGCTAAAGTAGGCCAAAGTTCAGCCATAGCTACATTGTTAGCTTCTAGCAAAAAGTCAGGCACTGCTAGGCACTGTTAGGCGCTGCTAGGCAAGGACACTAGTGGTGCGTCTCAGCATAGCCATCTAGCGGTAGGGGGTTTAAACACAAAACGTGAACCACTGTCTTACATGAATATTTTTGAACGTAAAAAAAAATATAATTTTTTTTATACAAATATATGCCTTTTTGAAAATCGCTACAGTATTGCAAAATAAAATATCGCAATACTCTAGTGTATCGATTTTTTTCCTTACACCCGTAGTAAACACTAGGCCCCCCTAGTAAACACTAGGGGTGGTACGGTTCATGAAAAAACATCCGAACCGTACGGTTCACTTGTCTCGGTTTGGAACGTGTGTGCGTAGCGCGGTTCATCAATACACTTCTAATGTGCACAAACCACTTACAGCTGTTGTGCCCTCTTTCAACACCTATGTTAAATAGGCCTGTAGCGATGCGTCTGACGTCGACGCGTCAACATCAAAATTACGTCGACGTAAAATTTTTGACGCTTCGCACAGCTGAAAACAGGAATTTTATATTGTGTTAAACACTCTCAGGAATGTCTATACTGCACTGCACGGTATTTTTTGCACTACAACTTATTCATTTTTTTTGAGTTACGAGAGTTATGTTCGGAATGAGTGATTCATTCCAATCAATGATTATTGTGTTCATTATATTTCATGTCACATGACATATTCACTTCTGTAACTTTCACTGGCAAAATGTTTTAAAGTGATGGTTCGATATCCTATTTACCCTCAAACACCCCCGAGAAGCTTTTTCACCAGGCTCGAACATTGGGAGAAGAAGCGTAGAGTAGCGTATCAGCTGAATAGCTTAAGGGTAGGCTAATGTCGAAACAGATAACAATAACAGTGAAAGTTTTAGGTACACCAGAAGTTTATGTAAATAACACTTTGCCTGCTGGCTTCTTGCTCTCTGTTGTTGTTGTGTTGTTAAGACGAGAGTGCTTGGCGCCTACAAATTACAACACAGAAAAGAGATGCAACAAAAAATATTTTTTAATTTAACTTTTTTTTTGTAAGTGCTGTAGTATAACTAGCAGGAGACAAGTAATAACGGAGGTAAGTTTGGAGACATTACCTTATTTAATCATTAAATTAATAAATATTTTTGTTGTATCTCTTTTCGTTGTAATTTGTAGATCGGTCCTAAGCACTTCCGTCTAACTGTAGGTAGCAGCAGCAGCAGCAGCAACAGAGAGCAGGCAAGTGTTCATAAACTTCTGGTGTACTTACAAACTTTCCAATCCATCGTTTTATGAGTGCATAAACTATTTGTACTAGTATAGAAGTTTGGTATCATTTTGGGCATTATTAGTGGGGTCATTTACGAGATACAAACGTGGGTCCATTAGCCCCTGCGCTAATAAGCTATTCAGCTGATAACGTTACTCTACGCTAACTCTCCCAATGTTAGACCCAGGTGAAAAAAGCTTCTGGGGGGGTGTTTGGCTCGAGGTCATGGTGCAAAGGACCCTAGGGTGAAATTACTCTGAACCATCACTTTAAGTAAATCAATAAAAAATGCGGTGATGATGCTGTCACCGCGGAAGTGTCACATCACTGCCGGTATTGCGGTGATGCGGTTATCGTCACGGCCCTTCCACTAATGCCCTCTGCAGTAGAATCAAATAAAACCTGACTCTGGGTTTAGGCAGTTGAGATAATAAAGCTGTTTTGTGAAATCATTGTAGCACCTGAGATTGTGGTCCATGTGTGGAAATATGTGTTTTATCTCTGTTCTGGAGACAATGAGAGTAGACATTGCTAGCAGCAGGTAAGGGTGGTGTCAGTTGGGACAAAATTGGTGCCGATAAAATGGCCTGTAAGGAACAAAACTATAATGAAAAAATATAGTTTTTTCCCCCCCAAAATTGCCCATCTACTTTATTGTCTCAAAATTAAGCCAGTGTATCACTGCCTTTTGTGGTTGTGGTCTCATAGTGATATATAGGGCATCTGATGCATTGGTGGCAGAAATGATCAATTGGGGTATTGGGTGTTTGCCAGTGAGCGCTTATTCAATGTTCACCCGTCTGTCTGTCTGTCTGTCTCTGACTGTCTCTGTCTGTCTAATGGTGTAGACACATATAGCCGACGGGCGACCGTTGACAGAAAACCCCGTCGATATGATCAGTCGCGTCCCCGAGGTCCAAAAAACTGCCACAAACACACAAAAATAAAAATACCTCATTCTTTACAACAAAAGTAAAACAATTTGAACTGTAGTACCTCATCCTCGTCATTTCCGGTAGTCCCTCTCGCCGCCACCGAACATGTCGGTCGCAAAATAACGACAGCCCCCAACGACACGTACGGGACACACCGAACAGATTTGAGTCACTGACCTCGCCAGACTGTCCCACGGCCGATAATCGGCCTGATGTGTCCCGGCCTTAATATGCTCCAGTGACACAAAGCCCTCCAGTGTGCTCTCAGAGATGGCCGGTCTTGATCGGTGGCAGTTTAAACTCCCCTCCTGACTCCAGCAGCAGTTGTGAGTCAGGAATGTTAACAGTATCAACACTTTAGCAAAGCAAGGCAAGGCAATTTTATTTGTATAGCACAATTCAGCAGCAATGCGATTCAAAGTGCTTTACACAAGACATAAAGACACAGTTAAAAATATCATACAAATTGGTAACAGATGAAGAAACGGTTATAAAAAATGAATGAATAAAAAATAAAATTTTAAATTTTAAAATTGAAATACAAAAATGAATTAAGAAAAAGCAGTGTTAAAAAGAAAGGTCTTCAGCCTTGATTTAAAAGAGCCGAGATTAGGTGCCGACCTACAGTTTAGAGGTAGTTTGTTCCAGATGTAGGGACCATAGAAGCTGAACGCAGCTTCCCCCCTAGCAGGAGAGTGGTGATAGTAATGGGGAGGGGGTTGATCTGCCAGGTCTTGACTCCTCATTACCAGTCTCTGCCTTTTAGAAATGGGATCTGTTTATTTGGCTGAGTCTCCCCTCAGGGCATTGAACTAGCAAGGCAATATGGGCAGGTGTTCTGGCAAACGTGCGCCAGTGTGATTATTATATCACTTACCGCAGCTCATCAAAGAGACATCACTTCTGAGAGTGTTTAACTAGTGCACCCAGCTGTGGAAAATGTTGAGGCTCTCTTGGTCACTGGAAGGGGATACAGCAACAGTGCAGGTCTGTGTTTCTTGGCCTGTGGTTGTCATTTTGTGTTGTCTCGTTGTTTAAATGTGTTTTTAAGTGAGCATATGTGTGTGTGCATTTTAGGGCTGGTCCGAATCCCATTTTTTGAGCTTCGAAGCTTCGGTAGTAATGAGCATCGAATATTCGAAGCTTCGGAGAGAGGGGGCTGAACATATTATTATCTCTAATAAAGGCAGGAATCTCTATGTGTCTGTTTGTTTGCATGTTGATTATTTTGAGAACCTTTCATCCAAACAACTTCACAAGGGAGTGCAGTGTCGTATTTGGTGCAATATAGATTGACAGGTCAGACGCGTTCAGAATTAATAAACTTTTAACCTCTCAAGGATCACCCTCCCGTCAATGCAGGGCTCGAGAGTGCGACCAATTTGGTCGCAAATGCGACCAAAATTTGTAAGGGTGCGACTAAGATTTTTCCTAGGTCGCACCGGTGCACCTAACGTCCTCGCATCCGCTGCCTCTCCACTAACGAAGCAATGTTGTTTATAGCGATATGGTTTAATGTTGCGTTACATGACCCGTTCCTTCTGTAAAGCTGTGCCTGTGTTTGGATCTCTCCTCCGTGCAGCCCCGCCCCCATTCACTCACACACCGGCCGGCTCACCTGCAACATGGAGAGACACAGCGCCGCTGGTCCAAACTCCCGACATTCGTCTACAGTTTTAATAGTTATAACCCAGCTGTATATTGTTAAGTATGAGAGGGAAACCTGTATTGGCAGTGTTACCGCTGGTAACTCTCTATTACTGCGGCCGCCACGGCGAAAAACACATTAGGAGTTATTAAATGCAACTAACTTCAGTTGGTTGAGTAATAGCGTGTAAGACGGTGACGATACAGACATTTCATAGCCGACACAAGACGGGTGTAACGCCGCTAATGAGTCAGCCGTCCCTCTCTGAGTAGCCTAGCATATGCTTCAGTCCATCGCACTCCCTCGGTCTTTCGGTCGTTTTTTTTTTTTTTTTTTCTAAAGATTTCAGCCTTTATTTTGATAGGAAAGCTGAAGACATGAAAGGGGAGAGAGAGGGGGGGATGACATGTAGAAAAGGGCCGCATGTCGGAGTCAAACCTCTATATTTACCAACTGAGCTATCCGGGCGTCCTCTCTCTTTTAATCAGTCTGTTATTGTTTTTGAAAGCTTATAAAGGAGCTTTCTCAGATATATATATTTTTTATATAATATATCCTAGGCTATTTATTTTAGATAACTTTCATTTACATGTGTTGCAGCTGTATATTTTCAAACTGGTAAAGGAAACCCTGTCTTTGCATTTTATTTGAGTCACAATCTGTTTTAATAAAAGAGCTTGTGAAAATTGGCTTTGACTTAAAACTGGGGCCTGTTTCACAAAAGCAGAATATATAAATCCAGGATAACTGATAAATCGAGGCTTGACCTAGTCTAATCTGTGCATCCTGGCTTGGTGCGTTCACAAAGGCCGAGCCAGGCTGAGGAGGAGCGACTAGGTTGAGCCAGGCTGAAGTAATTCAGATAGATGCGCGTCCACGGCTTTCCTCAAAAGACCGCAAGGTCGATCACAGATTTACTGATGCCAAAATGGAGACTACGGATTGTACATACTTTTATACAGAGTGAGCAGCAGCTTCTATGGAAGTATGATATCATGAAATACATTTGTATAAAAAGAAAAGAAACACGGGCGAAACTGCTCTGAATTGAAACCGCCATAATCATACCATTCAAGGATTAGGCTACTAATCATTTAGCTAAATTAACAGTTGTACTCTTTGTCTTAAAAGTAAGCAGAAGATAATGTTACTCAGGAAATTTACCATAAAGATCAATTTTCTACAACGCTAGAATATGATGTGAAATATCTCTTTCACTCTGTTTCTCCCTCTCTCCTCATGGGCTAAAATATAAATGTCCTAAGTCATATTATCTTCCACTGCTCGCTTAATGCAAAGTGTACAACTGTTCGTTTTCCAATGACAGTGACTTATTGAATGGTTTCCAGTTAAGAGCAGTAGTTCATAAATGTGTACACATATATATACATATACACATATATATAACACACATATATATATATATATATATATATAAAAAAAAAATATATATATATATATATATATATATATATATATATATATATATATATATATATATATATATATATATATATACACATATATATATATACACACATATATATATATATACACACACACACATATATATACACACACACATATATACATACATATATACACACACATATATACACATACATATATACACACACATATATACACACACATACATACACACACACATATAGGTGTGTGTGTATATAAAAAAAAATAATATATATATATATATACATACACACACATATACACACACACACATATACACACACACATATACACACACATATACACACACACACACATATATATATATATATATATACACACATATATATATATACACATACACATACACACATATATTATATATATATACACACACACACACACACACACACACACACACACAATATATATATATATAAATATAAAATAAAATTATATATATATATATATATATATATATATACACACACATAATCACATTGTAGGATTTTTAATGAATTTATTTGCAAATTATGGTGGAAAATAAGTATTTGGTCAATAACAAAAGTTAATCTCAATACTTTGTTATATACCCTTTGTTGGCAATGACAGAGGTCAAACGTTTTCTGTAAGTCTTCACAAGGTTTTCACACACTGTTGCTGGTATTTTGGCCCATTCCTCCAAGCAGATCTCCTCTAGAGCAGTGATGTTTTGGGGCTGTCGCTGGGCAACACGGACTTTCAACTCCCTCCAAAGATTTTCTATGGGGTTGAGATCTGGAGACTGGCTAGGCCACTCCAGGACCTTGAAATGCTTCTTACGAAGCCACTCCTTTGTTTGGGCGGTGTGTTTGGGATCATTGTCATGCTGAAAGACCCAGCCATGTTTCAACTTCAATGCCCTTGCTGATGGAAGGAGGTTTTCACTCAAAATCTCACAATACATGGCCCCATTCATTCTTTCCTTTACACGGATCAGTCGTCCTGGTCCCTTTGCAGAAAAACAGCCCCAAAGCATGATGTTTCCACCCCCATGCTTCACAGTAGGTATGGTGTTCTTTGGATGCAACTCAGCATTCTCTCTCCTCCAAACACGACGAGTTGAGTTTTTACCAAAAAGTTCCATTTTGGTTTCATCTGACCATATAACATTCTCCCAATCCTCTTCTGGATCATCCATATGCTCTCTAGCAAACTTCAGACGGGCCTGGACATGTACTGGCTTAAGCAGGGGGACACTGGCACTGCAGGATTTGAGTCCCTGGTGGCGTTGTGTGTTACTGATGGTAGCCTTTGTTACTTTGGTCCCAGCTCTCTGCAGGTCATTCACTAGGTCCCCCAGTGTGGTTCTGGGATTTTTGCTCACCATTCTTGTGATCATTTTGACCCCACGGGGTGAGATCTTGCGTGGAGCCCCAGATCGAGGGAGATAATCAGTGGTCTTGTATGTTTTCCATTTTCTAATAATTGCTCCCACAATTGATTTCTTCACACCAAGCTGCTTACCTATTGCAGATTCAGTCTTCCCAGCCTGGTGCAGGTCTACAATTTTGTTTCTGGTGTCCTTTGACAGCTCTTCGGTCTTGGCCATAGTGGAGTTTGGAGTGTGACTGTTTGAGGTTGTGAACAGGTGTCTTTTATACTGATAACAAGTTAAAACAGGTGCCATTAATACAGGTAACAAGTGGAGGACAGAGGAGCCTCTTAAAGAAGAAGTTACAAGTCTGCGAGAGCCAGAAATCTTGCTTATTTGTAGGTGACCAAATACTTATTTTACCGAGGAATTTACCAATTAATTCATTAAAAATCCTACAATGTGATTTTCTGGATTTGTTTTTCTCATTTTGTCTCATAGTTGAAGTGTATCTATGATGAAAATTACAGGCCTCTCATCTTTTTAAGTGGGAGAACTTGCACAATTGGTGGCTGACTAAATACTTTTTTGCCCCACTGTATATACACACACACACACACACACACACACACACACACACACACACACACACACACACACACACACACACACACACACACACACACACACACACACACACACACACACACACACACACACACACACACACACACTATATCACTGTCTTCAAAGTGAATGCATTCATAAAAGAAGTAAACAAGAAATCGCTTTGAACCACAAATACAGGACCCAGGCTGCTTAGAAATCGTTTTAGCCCACTCCTAATGCTATATTTTACTAGTTATCAAATTGAGGTTCACATATGGTGTGGCCTCTGCAAAATCCTAAAAACAAACTGTTACTAAGCCCCAGAATCTATGTCAAATAACCCCAATCTGTACCAGAGCCGACTTACAGTAAAACCAATGTCTCGTTAACAGCTTAAGCAAAACTACTGCACGATATGTAAACTGATATGATTATATAACAAAATACAATAACAAATCTGGTTAAAGCCAACAGGAGGGACAGATACCCATTCAGAATCTCAACCTCTTATTATTATTCCTCTATAAATCTAATCCTGTCAGACAATAAACTACATAAATGCGTCTAATAGGATTATGGCCAGTGAAAATATGTTGGCGAAAAGAGGGATAGAGACATGGGGAAGATTGGGAGAGTGGGGAATAGTGAGAGAGATAAGTGGGGTACCTCTACCACTTTCAAACACTCAAAAGAAAGCTTTGATAGAGGGTCAACACTTGTGAAGGTCTACGACTTTCCCAAACTGTGGATCAGGGCTAATTCCTCGTGGCCCATGGCTGAGTGCTGGGTTTTGGCTTCAAGCAGCAGTGAGTTTATTTAGTGGGTCTCTCAAACATTCCTCAAGTCTCAGCTGAAGCTGAACAATAAGATGTCTGGTGACCAAATGACCTTTGTCCTCCATTTTCAATATCAGTATCCATCCAATCTGGGTGTTCCTATTGCATAATCAGTTTTCCAAATGTTAAAAAAAATTGTCTTTGACTACGTTTACGGCCAATTTGTGCTTCAACTGTTGATTATGTTGCCATTTACCATTAGCAATGGTTTAACCATGTTTGCCTTGGCCTTAAACCTACTTCTCCCTACAAGGTTACAAGGCTCAGTGGAGGGATCTAGATCTGCTGACAGCCAAGAATACAGGGCAGCAGTGGTATTTTCACAAACTGGCACAGAGAAGGAAAGAACCCTGACGAGGAGACTGAGTGAAGAAAATTTATAGAAAGGACAACCATCATTTTGTCTGTCACTTTGCATTAGAAAATAAATTATTGCAGTAAATGCACATATACGTACATCCAAACAGGCCTCCCCTTTAATAGACTATAGCTCTGTGATAAAGGGCCTCGTGCCTCCTCAGGACCACCTACCCAGCAGGAAAACCAGGTCATGCACCTGGAAATGGTCAGAGCCACAAACACTAACAAACTGTATGTGATTAAGGTTGGCTATTACCCAGGACCTTGGCCCACATCAGAGCCAGACAGAGGTGGAGATTGGGAGCACTGTGAGCTGGGAGAGGAGAGATGGACTACACAAATCAGGAGGGAAGAATTATTATTATAAGCAGAGTCAAATCCAACATACTGCAAACACATACACACACAGACACGTAGGGTACTAACATAAACACAGGTGTTAGGAAACACACCTAGACTGAAACTGAAAATATTTGGCATATAGTGGTAGGCAGTTATGCGTATCTGTACCCTCTGGCTGGCTAGTGGACACAGGTAACACCCAATGCTTTTTTATTAAGATATGATGCTGATCCATTAAAGGAAATTAGCTTTTTATTGTTGCGGTCATTTTCGAGTATGGACTAAAGTCCCTGGCACTGCCAACTCCTCTGTTGGTCAGGGGAGTATAGTGATACTCGAAACTGATATTGGAAATTTGAGGCTGACACCAACTACGGTTATTTTCCAAAATCAGCTTTGAGTATCACTATCCTCCCCTGACCAACAGAGGAGTTGGCAGTGCCAGGGACTTTTTTAGTCCATACTCGAAAATGGCAACAGCAACATTAAAAAGTTAATTTCCTGATTTTTATATATATATATATATATATATATATATATATATATATATATATATATATATATATATATATATATATATATATATATATATATCTCATCAGGAAATTGGCTTTTATTGTTATTGTGTGTGTGTGTGTGTCATTTATGGGGAGCATATTTAATAATTGATTAATCATTTTAGTTATTGTTTTTTGATTAAAGCTTATCAAATGAGATTTTCTGCATTTTGTCTGTTTTATCATCTTGAATTGAATGTTGGTTGGACAAAAGAAGCAACTTAAAAATGTCTACTTGTGCTGGGCAATTTTTACATTCTATTACATTGTATAGTAGGGGTGGGAATCACCAGAGGCCTCACGATACAATATCATCACGATACTTATGTCACGATACAATATTATTGCGATTTTAAACATATTGCAATATTCTGCGATATATTGCAATTTATTACCTTTTTTCCAACTTCAAATTTTTCCCAGTTTCAAATGATGTCCCCAAAGGAAAATTTTGTTAACATTTGTTTTATCTAAAAAGATACATTTCTCTGTTTGTTCATCTCACTTCAATTGTATTGCTGCAAAATGGGGATTGTCAAGCAGACAGACTGACCAACACATATATCATAAAAGATCGATACTTGGCGTCTGTGTATCGATACAGTATTGCCACGAAAAATATCGCGATAGTATGCTGTATCGATTTTTTCCCCCACCCCTATTGTATAGGCTAAATGATTAACTGATTATTAAAAAAGATTATTCAATAATGGCAATAACCATTCATTGCAGCCCTATATACTTTGTAGTTGAAAAATAAAGTATATAAACAAATAGGACAGTAACATTAAATACATATTGAATGGTAAACTTCACTGGACATCATTATAAAAATATTAAAACACAAATAAAACGTACGCCTAAATAAAATACATTTGTTAAACTTGAATTGAAAAAAAACTGATGCATCTCCATAGTGTTAGGGTTCAATACAGTATATGCGTCCAGACTACAATGTGGGTGCTTTAATACGCATTTAAGGGAGAGCATAATGCTCAATGAGGTTAATTCTATCTTCCCCACAGATAAAGACAATCAAACGATATAATTCCATGCTTGAGCAGCAGGCCTCTGTTTGGCCTGGCTGTTTGTGAATGACCCCAGAATGTGGCTGCCAAGAGGCGAAAAATATTTTATGATGTGAAACAGCTGCTTGACTTATGGCCATTTACTCAGGATACAGTTAAACACATTGACCTCCACCAGTAATGATCGGTAAAAGAACAAATTCGGGAGACATAACACTAGTAATTTCTGCCACTTGCACAAAGAATCATATTGTCAACCTTCAAGATCCTGCATAGTGTTTTCAGTGTGGGTTATGTTCTTCAAGACATTATTAAGCTGGGAGACATACCTAGGTCTGGATTGAGAAGGAAGCACTGCCTTTCAGTTTTTGGACAGCAGACAAACATCCTCCCAGTTGTTTGTACTGTAAATCACATTATGCTCTACAACGCCCTCCAACAAACCTGCCATCTACCAACACCTCCTACTGTGACACATTAATTATAACTTCCTGTATACAGCCTATCCCAAACCATGAATACATAATGCCCCAAAATGAGTCATATTCACATAGCAGACACCCAGCAGTGAATAAATACAACCTATCCATCACACACTGCCCACTGCCCAGTGAAAGATTATGAAAGCCCACAGAGGCAGACAGGAGGCTGGGCCTAGCCAACGGGAAGAAGAATGGAAAACATTGTACTGTATCTTATAAAAAATGACATTCAACAGCCATCACAATGTCCCAATTATGCCCTATATGCCAAACAAGACCTAAAAACTGACAGAGCCAAAGAAAATAAATGTCAGAATCGGAGCAGGTGACAATCAGGTGTTCTTTTAAATTCTGACTTCATATCATTTCAATCCAAACAAGGTTCTAACATGGGCTGTAACTTGATTTTTCTCACTCCTGAAAGCTATCTCAGTCTTTCCTTAGGTCGGTGAAAAATGCAACGGAAGCTGGCAGGTCATTCGTCTCCGTTGTCCCAGTGGGTGGTGCTGGCTACAGTTTGACTAATGGTCCTGTTATAATGCTTCAGATGTCTGAGTAACGACAAACTATAAAAGCTAAGCTGACTACAAAGTCAACTTATCTGAAATCTACTCGCTGTTTTGTGATGAGAGCTGATAAGATTTGAGAATAAGGAAATGTCATAACAATAGGAGACTTAGGTGACAGAGGGTTGGATCTCGGCAGTTATTAAGTGGTCCATTGATAATGAGAAAGTCCAGTTGAGCAAACTCACTAGACCTAAGAACATAAAAATCCCCGGATTTGTTAAGCTCCGAAGCTATTAAATCTCTTATCAAACCTGTTACGGATTTTATTTCAGTGGTCAGAACAATTAATATCATTCACCAGTCAACATTTCATATCTTCTGCTGCA
This sequence comes from Perca fluviatilis, assembly GCF_010015445.1. NCBI lineage: Eukaryota > Metazoa > Chordata > Actinopteri > Perciformes > Percidae > Perca > Perca fluviatilis. The sequence goes on from NC_053114.1 coordinate 28,583,841, forward strand.
CATCTCATATTAAGTCTGTAGCCGCAAGTTGTGAAAATGAATTAAGGCTACTTTAATTGAAGTTAATGTTGATTAATTTAGTAGCTACCACTGAAAACTGTAGTATTTATGGCTTGATCACAGATCAAAACTAAATCTTGGGGTTGTAGTTATTTATAACTTTAGTTAATTGCAAATGCTAAAGGCTAAACTTTTGATAGGGGATTTGAAATATTCAGTGGATTTGATAATGGGTTTGGTTCGATCAAATGCTATCCCAAAACCTGCTACAGTAACAGTAGCTGCTTTTCCGAAGTTATTTTTATTCCACTAGAGGAAAAACTTCTAACATTACCGGTTCTTCCATCTGTTTCATAGCATCGTAGTACTGAAAAGTAAAACGAATAGAAAGCATTAAGTGACTTTTTTTTTTTTTTTTTAAAGAAAAACAAAAACAGAAGGAATGACAGAAAAGAAACCAAGGTAAATTCAGGAACTATCCTGAGTCTAAACATCCACTGCCCATACTTCCTTCCCTACTCTGAACTGCCCCCTTCCTCCCCTTCTGTTATTGCTCCTTCTGCTCCTCCATGTCTGTTAAGTCAGCATGACATTTTATGATGCCTGGATATTAAAAAGCAGTTTCTATTATGTGTTGGAGGGAAGTGGAAACAGCTATGCTCATGCTAGGTAATTAGGGAAAGCAGGCGAGGGGATATTTATGAATGCAGGGGAAGGCTAGGGGAGACCAGGGGAATTGGTGTGTAATGTCCTGCTGTCAGTAGCAGTTTTCTATTTAACTATGTACACAACACTGTTAAAGGTGGAAATTGTTTTTGATCTCATTTATGATCCATGATTCATCTAAATCAGTTGGTGCATTTGTCCTTTGTGATGCGTCCAACTGAACAATGCCAATTGCATGAAAGTAGTGCTAAGAAGTTTTATTAAATAGGGCCATGGCAGGCTAGATACGGTATGATTACACTTGATCAGACAAACACAGATAGGTACCACAGTTAAGCAGACTGTTTAGGGTTGTCAAGGGCATTTACTTAAGTAAAATACAGTTCCTTATGCAGAAGAGATTGTAATATGATGCTGTGGTAAACCTGTGTGAATTCCTGCAGCTTTGTCTTATAATTTAATTTCCAACATTGTGTTATATTGATCAGGATTCTGCTAAAATCTTGAAATTCTTTTTTAATACATTCCTGCAGATTGATTATAGTTGTATTCATATTTTTAATGCTGGCCATTTTACAGTTTCTACCTGTCCATTTGATTCTTGGCACCCGATCTTAAATTCCTTTTTATGACTTTTTATTGTTTTTCATCTTTCATTCTTTTATGCTGCTCTGTACAGCACTTTGTAATGCTGGTTTTAATAAGTGCGATATACATCTTATTACCAAAACACATTGTCATTTTAAAGAAGAGAAATTATTTGAAAATCTACTTGTACTTGTAATATCCGCTATTCAAAATCTCCTTTTGATTTTTTTAACAGGAGATTGCATGGCGCCAGTAGCAACATTTTTCACAGATCGCCTCAGCAGATATACTATAAAACCACTCTGTGTTCTTCTCTCCTGATGTGGTCAGTATATCCGTTTCAGATACTTGCTGGAGAACTTTGATCAGCTTACTGACCACAAACCGTGAAAAGTCATTTTCATAGAAACCAAAGTTATAATAATACAGTAAGTTCATAAGTAACCTGACTTGAAAGCAAACATACTCCGTTTAACATCTACATACGATAAGAGTTCATGTGAATAAAGACTCTAAGGGATACAATTGTTGATCAATGTTTAGTTTTTCAGTTTTGCTCAGTGGCCAATGTACGGAACACACACACACACACACACACACACACACACACACACACACACACACACACACACACACACACACACACACACACACACACACACACACCTCTTCTGCATAAGGAACAGTGTGAACTGCATCTGTTACCTTGTACGATCAGGGTTGTGGCTTTTGGCCCTGTGCAGCTGTACTGTATCTTCCCTTTCTCTGTTCAAAAACATTAAACAATATTTCCAGCCAGCCCTCCAGGCCCCCAGCTCAATAACAATTTAAGGCTGGGAGAGAAGTGAGTGGAGGTGGTTCAGACACCTCGGGGCCTTGGGGGCTGCTCTGGGCACTCCACGGAACCACAAACCAGCACAGGTCACACACAAGTTTGTTGCTTTTCGTTTTCTCCACAGCTCAGGGACAAAATGAAGCCTTAACCTCGTAATCTACCCAACGTGTCCCCCGGTAGCACTTCTGGATTTAGAGCTGGGAAATTACACTTCAGGCCTGAGAGGTGAGGAAGGAGGGAGAGATGTGATTTTGAGCATAGCCAATGAAAGATGGCAGTTTACATCACAGAACCACAAGACCGGGGTAAATATTTCAGTTTTCATGACTAAACATCCAAACATGATATTCCTTATAGCATCAATAATTGAAGCAAGCAGTTACACACTGAAGTAAAGAAGATATCATCATCTGCGTTTATTTCTATATGATTTGATCTTTGGTGGTTTGGGATTCAGAGGTAGGGAAGGATATAATGTGACAGCAGTCTCTCTGCCACCTGTCACGGTGCGGCTTTAGGGGAAACATTCTGTCCTACCTTCTCCCCAGAGTCGGCTCAGGCCATCCAGCCCACTCTGCCTGCCGCACAATCAATCCTCTGTTCGTGACTCAGGGTGGGTCCCGCTCTTTCCACCCGCATTACTGTGAAAACAACCCAATCTCAAAACACACTCTCACTCTGGCATAGCCATGTGTAAATACACACATACATACTCCTGGACCCACTTCTAAACCCACTGCCCACCACGGTGCAGCAGGGCCTATGGGAAACCTAAACCCATTCCTGCCACTTACCATTACAGTCCTGCCTGTCTGCTTCATTGAAAACACATGTATGAGTGTGTGCTTGTGCGCATGCATAGATGCATGTAAATGTGAGTCTGCCAGGGTATTCCTACTGTAGCTTTGGGTGTGACTGTGCATACAGACTTGAAACCCTTACAACATTGGCTGGACACACGATTCCTGTTATTTCACACCCTCACTCCCAGCCTTGATCTTTGCCCACCACTCAGGCATATTTACATGAGCAACCAGTCAGAAAAATCTAACTATGCCACGGTCTGAGTATTTACACCAGACTGTACTAATGTAGTCACTATACTCATAACCTCCTTTCACAAATGCAACTTGTTATGTAAATGTGTCAGGTCAGTCTCATGTCTGAATGCGCCCAAGTCACTTTTACGCAAGTCACAACGGCAATCTAGGTCAGACCTGAAAACGTGTTTGGAACACTTAACATGCGCAGAAAGCAGTTAACTGTGCGTCATCTTCTGCCGTATGAAGAGCGCAGTAATACATGTATCACTCTATTATCTCTTTTGGACAAAAAAAATAAATTCCGTTTAATAATATGGTCACGTGAGTATCAGAAGTGTCAAGGGTTTCAGAGCTTGCAGACTTAAAGAAGAGGCTGTACAAAGTATATTTTGTAACTTATTATATTACACCTAGGGCTGTGCAATTAATTGAATTTCGATTTCAATTTCGGCTCCCAACGATCACCAAAATAGTATAAATCGAGAAAAAAACGATTATTTTGCCATGTTCTGTTTTGCAAGAACCCTCTTATTTTGTCTTGTGTTCTGAATGACACGCACATGCGCACATCCGCCCCTCCTGAAGCCAGTCAGGGAGGCAAGTCGTGTGCATACCATCCGCTGGAATTTAAAAACTCAGCGCGAGTAAAGATGGCAGCAGCGTTTGGTGAGCATAAAAAGGCAAAACCAACTCAGTTGTCTGGGAACAGCTAACGTTAGCTAACCCTGCGGTCCCTCTGACTTTGACTCCGCTGTAGTATACTGTCTATAGACGTATTCCCCCGACACGCTGTATTCACTTACTGTTTAAAACTTTTTCCAGCTTAGTGGGGGTGCATAGACATACTGCTCAAAAACAACATGAAAAAACATAGTAATGTTCCCTCAGCATTTAGTTTTGTTGTTAAACTGTATGTAAATGAGCAGGGACGTTAAATCACCCCTCTATTTAACGCGCTACTCTACGGTACCGTCTATGTGCTGGATTTTTCCTAAGGTTAGCTAGCAAATAAGCCCACTGACTGCGACATTATTGTTGATATTTTGGCACAATGTTTAGTAATGACAGTAGTAGTGGTCATAGTGAGTGAACATGTGATGTGAGATGCACATTGTGTTATGTCTGTGGAACTGTTCATTAGCTGTGTAACGTTATGTGCGATATCTGTAACAGTAGTGAAACAGATTATTATTATTATCAGTTATTCTGATCCAAAGACTCTTTCTGTTAGATAAAGGACACTAACAGATTATACCCTGGACACTATCCATTATATCCAAATGTTAATGAGTAATCGTGATTTCAATATTGACCAAAATAATCGTGATTATTATTTTTTCCCATAATCGAGCAGCCCTAATTACACCTATCTTAAATTTCATTGTTTATAAAAGGTCATACAAAATTTATTTTTTTAACATGAATTTGTATTTACTTATTTATTCTATTTATTTCATTTGTACTGTTGAGCGAAGCAAAATGTCCAATTTGAAATTATTTTATTTAATTTTGTAAAACATTAAGTTATTAAAAAAAAAAGTGTTGCACATTTTTGTTTATGTATTTATTCCTATGCTCATTTAACTTTGTATGTTTCAAAATGTTAGCATTTTCCTTGATAATCAAGCAAGTAGACTCATGGTAGCATTGCATGGCAATATTGTCAATCGCAATATGACTTTCTCCAAATCGTGCAGCCCTAATTCAGAACAATGGTGGTGCACCCTCATGGTGCAGGAAAAATGACTTTTGTACTACCATAATCAAACGAGTACTCTCTGTATTTCAATGTGAGGTCCTGCCAACTGCATGGATGAATACATTTTACTGTATATCCCGCAAAACACTTTATATACAGCATGTGAGCAAATAGTTCCAACTAAATGTCTTGTCATCCCATGCTTGTGCACTGTCAGACTTTAAAAATAGCAAGCAAAATTAGATAATGTTACATGATGAAACCGAAGAGAAAATATTAGTGGAATTACTTTGAGAAGCGTGGGCAAGCGTGCGATAGCCATTAAATAACGCTTCAGCAAACGGCAAAATAGGTTTTAAAATCCATGACTAATGCATGCATAACACTCTTTTTCCGTCATACCATAACTTTACATGTTACTGCTGTGACACTGCACCAGGTGCCAAATATCATGCAGGCACATGGCTCTTTCCGTTAATGTCAATGAAGACGCAAGAGGCGTTGATGTAAAAGACATTGATGTCGAAATAACCCATACTTATGGCGTTTACCCACTGCTAGTACCAGCTCTACTCCACTCGGCTTGACCGCGGTACCCCATCCTCCATTTTCCATTGCAAATTTAGTACCGCCTCATGCCTGAGGCGAGCGTGGCTGGTCGTCATAGCGACGCCGCAGGAAACTGCCGTGACCTAACGCGACACACACGCAGAACGTCGAAGGTGTTTTGCTTTTGACTCTCTGCATGTGGCTGTTGCCACAGCCAGAAGAAAAATGTTGTTTCAAAAGAAGCTGGAGGAAGCAAAAAAAAAAAAAAACACAGCTGGCTAAACTATTTAAAAATGACGCAGTGATTAGTGACGATTCTCTCTGACCAATCAGTAGTCTGCAGGTTTTCACGTCACCTTTATGTATCGCCTCAGCTCACTTGGAACCTCGAATGAGGCGATACTAAAGAAAGTACCTGTTAGCAGGTACAAGGGACTTTTTTTCGTAATGGAAAACCAAAAAAGGCGAGTAGAGTCGAGGCGAGTCGAGCAGGTACCATGTAATGGAAAAACGGCATTAGACAGATGAAGACGGAAATGTTGTGTATTCCATGTCTGAAAAGCGCTATAGAGCCAGAGAGCTTGTCTACAGAATACAAAAGAACTTCACTGTATCACTATCCTCTCAGGTAGTCCTATGATTCATAGTCCCCTCAGCCATGATATAGAGCAACAGGGACAAATCACCTTGTGTGAAAATCCCCCCGTACTCCCATTGTATGTGGAGGATCCTCATAATGTATAATGATGAAAATGTTCTGCCACTGTGACAAGGCAGTCTTTGCTTCAGTGTAAGAGACCCATGAGCCAACATATGGTTCAGCGTATTGCAGCCGACACGGACACATTGCGAGTCAAGTTGGAGTTGGGCTGACTTCAAGAGGAGGCGCTTCCAAACCACTTATATAGATCATCAGAGACAGAGAGCTCTCCCTTAGCCTCTACGCGCTCCTGAAGTGAACCCATTCAGTCAGAAATGAAAATAAAAAGAGTGCATTTATGTGTGTGGTATGAAACTCATATAGACATAGGAGCATAAGGGTGGGCCAATACTTCTTTCTTAAGACCACACACATGCACACAAACAATCACGCAGACATTCATGCATAAATGCACTAGGGCTGGACCCGAATATTCGAATATTCGTTCGGTGGGTTGGTATTCGATTTTAAAATTTGATATTCGAATATTCGTTGTTTTTTTTTATTTTGGTTTATTTATTTTCTGCATTTATCTCTCGTTCACACTCCAGTCCAGTTGGTGGCGGTAATGCACATTTAAGTTGGTTTGCCAACCGCCAATAAACTACAAAGAAGAAGAAGAGACTGTCGGTACACGATGACGCCCACTTCGAGCATTTAGCAAGCTGGGCAGAGAAGCTAGCGGCGATAAAAAGTGCGGAAATGGAAAACTGTTTCCCGTTTTTCCGTTGTGATTCGGCCAGCAAACTTCAACATTGTGAGGCGAAGAGATAGTTTTGGAATATAAAGCTTGGATATTACATTTCCTTGGACTCTTGGGGATTTCTGAAAATCAAGTTTTGGTCAAAATACCACTTTGTTGCTGACAGGACAACGACAACAGGTATGCATGTACTCTCGGCTGCGCAGATTACGGCTGAGTTGTTTTATTTTCTTTTACTTTGTAACAGTTGTGTACATGGCTGTATATTTTGAAGATTTAATGCTTTAAAGTTATAAAAATGCTCATGAGTGGAAGTTTTATCGAGGTTACAGCGACGCCCCAGTCACAAAGTGTCCCATTGACGCAGGGCCCCACACTAACTTTTTGCCTTGGTTGCACTGGTGCGCCTAACTTTTTTTATTTAGGTGCACCAGCACAAAATTTAGGTGCACCCACATTTTTCCTCGCATCGCCGTAACATTGAATGGCGATACACGATATATAGCTCTGTATTTTTTTACAAAGTGGGCTAAATGTTCAGTTTTAAGTCATAGCCAATTTTCACAAGCTCTTTTATTAAAACAGATTGTGACTCAAATAAAATGCAAAGACAGGGTTTCCTTTACCAGTTTGAAAATATACAGCTGCAACACATGTAAATGAAAGTTATCTAAAATAAATAGCCTAGGATATATTATATAAAAAATATATATATATCTGAGAAAGCTCCTTTATAAGCTTTCAAAAACAATAACAGACTGATTAAAAGAGAGAGGACGCCCGGATAGCTCAGTTGGTGAATATAGAGGTTTGACTCCGACATGCGGCCCTTTTCTACATGTCATCCCCCCCCTCTCTCTCCCTCTCTTCATGTCTTCAGCTTTCCTATCAAAATAAAGGCTGAAATCTTTAGAAAAAAAAAAAAAAGAACGACCGAAAGACTGAGGGAGTGCGATGGACTGAAGCATATGCTAGGCTACTCAGAGAGTGACGGCTGACTCATTAGCGGCGTTACACCCGTCTTGTGTCGGCTATGAAATATCTGTATCGTCACTGCGCTGCATTTTTATGAACTATGATCCAGCAGGCTCCATCTTACACGCTATTACTCAACCAACTGAAGTTAGTTGCATTTAAAAACTCCTAATGTGTTTTTCGCCGTGGCGGCCGCAGTAATAGAGAGTTACCAGCGGTAACACTGCCAATACAGGTTTCCCTCTCATACTTAACAATATACAGCTGGGTTATAACTATTAAAACTGTAGACGAATGTCGGGAGTTTGGACCAGCGGGCGGCGGTCTCTCCATGTTGCAGGTGAGCCGGCCGGTGTGTGAGTGAATGGGGGCGGGGCTGACCGGAGGAGAGATCCAAACACAGGCACAGCTTTACAGAAGGAACGGGTCATGTAACGCAACATTAAACCATATCGCTATAAACAACATTGCCCGTTAGTGGAGAGGCAGCCGAGGATCCTACAACCGGCATGACCCAGAAAAATCCATGAAAGACCCCACAACCCAATCCCAAGACCGATCCTGAGAGAAAGACAGAGAGAGACAAGAGACAGAGAGACACACACACACACACACAGAGAGAGAGAGAGAGAGAGAGAGAGAGAGAGAAGACAGAGACAGGACAGAGAGAGAGACAGAGAGAGAGAGAAGAGAGACAAAGACAGAGAGATGAGAGAAGACAGAGAGAGAGACAGAGAAGACAGGAGACAGAGAGAGAGACACAGAGAGAGAGACAGAGAGAGAGAGAGAGAGAGAGAGAGAGAGACATAATATGCAGGAATGGACCCGACACGGACATAACCACACACACAGCCAAGACGGACACAGACAGAGGACACAGACTGAGAAGGAAGACGGAAGAAGGAAACGAATGGAGAACGGAGGAAATATGCACAGACACACGACCGGAATGGACCCGACACAGAATCCCAAGGACAAGGAATATGGAGACACATGGAGAACACAGGAGAATGGAGGACAGACAGAGACGACACAAGGAATGACAGGACCCCAACCACACAAGAACAGTGACAGAGACCCAAATAACACACACACACACACATGGAGAGACACACACACACACACACAGGACACGAACTGACACTGACCGGATGGACCGAGACATCTGACCGAGAGACAGAGAGAGAGAGAGACAGAGAGACAGAGACAGAGACAGAGACAGAGACAGGAGACAGAGAGACAGAGAGACAGAGAGACAAGAGACAGACATGAGACACAGACAGGCAGGAGGAGACATGCAGGAGGAGGCAAGGCAGGAGAGGAGGAAAGAGGAGAGAGACAGGAGAGAGGAGGAAAAGAGGAGACAGGAGGAAAGGAGGAAAGGAGAGAGGAGGAGAGGAGAGGAGAGAGAGGAGAGAGAGAGGAGGAGGAGAAAGAGAAAAGGAGAGAGAGAGAGAGAGGAAAGGAGAGAGAGAGTATGTATATATATAGAGAGAGAGGTGAGAGAGAGAGGAGAGAGAGAGAGAGAGAGGAGAGAGAGTGGAGAGAAAGAGAGGAGAGGGAGAAAGGAAAGATGGAATAATGGAATGAATGGAGGAATGAAGGAATGGAAGGGTGGAGGAAGGGAAGGAAAGGAATGGAGATTGGAGGGAAGGAAATGAAGGAATGGAAGGATGGATGGGAGCCTGGATGGAATGGATAGGAAAGGAATGGAATGGAGATGGAAAGGACAATGGATAGCCCAGAATGGTCCTGAATGCATCCATCTTCCAGACCACCTGTAATCCATCTCCTGTCCCCTACATGGAAGAAAAGCAGGCCCCAAACCATGACGCTGCCACCACCATGTCGGACAGTGGGATGGTGTGTTCAGGGTGACAGCCAGGCTGTTTTTAATGCCCAAACATAACGCTTTGCATTGTTGCCAAAGTTCGATTTTTGGTTCTGATCTGACCACAGCATCCTCCACATTTTGGTGGCTCCCAGGTGGCTTTAAGCAAACCTTGAAACGACACTTTATGGATATCTTAAGAAATGGCTTCTTACACTCTCCATTAAAGGCCAGGATTTGTGCAGCATAATGACTGATTGAGAAAGAAACCCATGGACAGAGGCCCCACCCCAATCCTCTGCAGTTCATCCTGAGATGATCATATCTCCTTGGTCGCATTCCCCAATCTGTCTTCCACATGAGCCTGAAAGTCTAGAGGACGGTCGGTCTCAGAGATCTAGAGTGGTCCTGACACCTCCATTCCACACATCACTGCACAGTGCCCTTGGACAGCCTTATGAACTTTTAGGATCCAACCGGCCGAACTCCACAACAGCATCCTGGATCCGCCCAGGTGTGTCTTGTCCTTCCATGACGCCCTCCATGCCTTCACACAGACCCTGAGATCCATCACAGAGCAGGACGAGCAATGAGACCTGATCACACACAGCTGGATTCTGAACACACTTGATCATCCAGAGATCCCACTGAACTCCTGAGACACCTGGCTGACCTAGACCCATCCCCAGAACATCCATTGAACTTGAAACGACCACATTAGGAACCCACTGATCCCACAACCAGAAACCACACCCAGACAGACAGACAGACACAGACACAGACAGACACAGACAGACAGACACAGAGACAGACAGACAGACACAGACACAGACAGACACAGACAGAGACAGACAGACACAGACACAGACACAGACACAGACAGACACAGACACAGACAGACACAGACAGAGACAGAGACAGACAGACACAGACAGACACAGACACAGACAGAGACAGACACAGACAGACACAGACACACAGACAGACACAGACACAGACAGACACAGACAGACACAGACAGAGACAGACAGACACAGACAGACACAGACAGACAGAGACACAGACAGACACACACAGACAGACACAGACACAGACAGACACAGACAGACAGACAGACACAGAGACAGAGACAGACAGACAGAGACAGACAGAGACAGACAGACAGACAGAGACAGACAGACAGACAGACAGACAGACAGACAGACAGACAGACACAGACACAGACACAGACACACAGACATGCACAGACACACACACACACACACACATGCACACAGACACACAGACAGACACACACACATCCCACAGATCCCATGGAGAGACACAGAGAGAGAGCAGAGAGACAGAGCATGGAGACAGACAGAGAGAGGATATAAAGGAGCATGAGGACAGAGACACAGAATAGAGACAGACATGTATATATATGGAGATATATGTATAGAGGCAGAGGAAGAGATAAATATAGAGGAGGAGAGGTATATGGAGGAGGAGGAGGAGAGAGAGAGACAGAGCATAGATATATATAAATATATAGATATATGTATGTATATGTATAGAGATATAGAGGAATATATAGAGAGGAGGAGAGATAGAGAGAGAGGAGAGGAGGAGGAGAGAGAGAGAGGAGAGGAGAAAAGATAGATATATAGAGATGGGGAGAGGAGAGAGAGACAGGAGATATAGAAAGAGATATAAAGAGAAAAGAGGAAGAGAGGAAGGAGAAAGAGAGATAGAGAGATATGGGAGAGAGAGGAGGAGAGAGGAGAGATATAGGAGACAGAGAGAGGAGAGAGAGGAGAGGAGAGAGGAGAGAGGAGTGAGAGAGAGGAGAGAGGAGGAGTGGAGAGCATACACATGCACATACACAGCATATTACATGCATACATACATACATGCACATACACACATACATACATATGTGTGTGTGTGTGTGTGTGTGTATGTGTGTGCATAATGTAACTTAACAAAAAAGCAACTAACCTAAAACACTGTCCTATATCTTAGATCCCACAGACACACACACAGACATGCACACACACACAGACAAGACATATACAGACATACATACACATACATCAAGACATACACATATCCATGCATACACACATACACACATACATCCCAGACATCCATGACATGTATCAGACACAGACACAGACACAGACAGACAGATGAGACAGAGAGACAGAGAGAGACAGAGAGAGAGAGACAGAGAGAGAGACAGAGAGACAGACAGAGAGAGAGAGAGAGAGAGACAGAGACAGAGAGACAGACAGACAGAGAGAGAGAGAGAGAGACAGGAGAGAGAGAGAGAGAGACAGACAGAGAGAGAGGAGACAGGCAGACAGGAAAAGAGAGAGAGAGAGAGAGAGAGAGAGAGACAGAACACAGAAGCCAGACACACACGGATGAGCCAAGGAAGGAGACGAACCAGGACTGGAGACCGACACACAGACACACCGGATGGAACCACAAGGAACGACCACAGACCACAGAATGGAACGACCACAGGAAAAAGACACACGGAGGAAAGAACGGACCGACAGACACAGATGGACGAAACCAGGAAAGGAAAAGCACGGACAGAAAGAAAAGAACGGATGGACCAAGGACCAGGAGGACTGAGACACAGGACCACACACACACAATCCCAACACGACAGACAAACCACAGACACACACAGCAGGAACATGAGAGACACACACAGGAAGAAACACACAGGGACACAAGGAAGACAGAAAGAAAACACACAAGAGTGGAGAACGGACAAGGAATGTGAAGGAAAGGACCAGAAAGAGAAGATGAGGAATGAAAATAAACCAAGGAACAGGTAGAGTGGAGAAGGACACACATAGAAGGAAACAGAAAAAGAAAATATAGAGAATAGAATGAAAATGGAAACACATAATGAAATAAAGAGGAAAGGAATGGAGGAGAAAGAAAAGAAGGCAGACACGAAAGAGGAAATGAATGAAAGATGGAGAGAGAAAGGCAGGGACATGAAATATATGGAAAGGAATGGGAGGAAAGGAAGGACAGAACATACATATATGAAATAGGAGGAGAAAGGAGAATATAAATAATAGTGGTAGGAGCACGGAGGGAGGAAAGACATGGAAAAGGAATGAAAATGGAAAGAAGGAATGGATGGACATGGATAGATGGAAGATTAATGGATGGAAGGAGAGGAAGGGAGAATAATGAAGAAATGGACACAGGTTTATGGAAAGAAAGAATAGTGAGTGGATAGATAGTAGAGATAGAATAATAGGAAACACAGGAAAGCACATAATAGTGGTGAAAGGAATGGAAGGAATGAAACAGTGGATAAATAGTGGACAGAAATATAGATAAATGGACAGGAGTGGAATGGAATAGTAGGTGGAAGGAGAATGGAAAGGAGGGATATGGTGGAACAAAGAACGTGAACAGAAAATTGCGTTGCCTGTATCTTTCACGGCAAACATGCATGTGTGGAAAGCGGTCGCACAACAGCTGAAATAGCATACTCCTTCACAGTATCCTTCAATAAAGGAGGAATGTAGCACAATATGGATGTATTAGTAGGAATGTAGCACAATATGGATGTAAAAGCAGTTATAATTATATAATTATGTGACAATAAAATTTGTTTTGGCTAAAATCAACAAATAATCGTGATAATTAATCGTGATCTCAATATTGATCAAAATAATCGTGATTATGATTTTGGCCATAATCGTGCAGCCCTAACACCTAGCCAATAAATGGTATTGAAGGGCAGGTCTTGGCGTGGCCATAGTGGGATTCGTAATAACGCTGCCGACAGGTTGTCGTTTCAAAGAACGTTGGCTGGAAAATGAAAAATGATTGTGGATTAAACGGGGACAAACCCTACAAGTTGCCTCTTGTAAAGTCTGCAAAAAAGATGTGCAGCTTTTCACAATGGGCGAGTCTGCGCTCTTGAGTCACATGAAGTAAGTTTCAAGTAAGCCAGCTGAAGTAGCCTGCTGTACACGTTAGCGCCGGTTAGCGCCTATTTGTTTATGCTAGTAACTTCTAGCTAGTAATTCGCAGGCTGGCTAAGTGACTGAGAGTACTTGATGTGATAATGTAATTAGGGCTGCAGCTATTGATTCTTTTTGTAATCGATTAATCTAGCACTTTATCGATCAATTAATCGGATAATTTTTTTTTTGCGTTTTTAAACAACCAAAACAAATAATGCATAACTAAAATGATGTGGCTGTAAAATGATCAAGCATTTGGCTTTTATTTCTCAAAAAAACAGAGGTATTTATTAGGGCTGCAGCTATCGATTATTTTAGTAATCAAGTTAGTAATCATTCTACCGATTATTCCATCGATTAATCTAGTAATCGGATAAGAAATACTTTTGTTTTATTGAAGAGCAATAATTAACATTAGTTTGGTTAAATTTTCAGAAAAACCAACATTTGTATTGCCTACATTGCTTACAATATCATCTCTCAAAAAACTAAACATTAATTGCATTAAAGTGCCATATTACATTGTTTTTAAAGATCTTTTTTTTTTCAAATATCAACCTCAAACTAAGGCATACAATAAACATACATAAACATTACATTAAGTTGTGCAACTTAACTTTCAGAACTACACGTTTCAACCTGACACTGATCTGTATATAGGCCTATGTGTAAATATTAGTTATACTCAACCTATTTTCATTCATATATTTTTTTGTCATACAGCTCTGTTACACTTATGCTATTAGATCGTTGATCAGCTGTTTCTCCATTTCCCCAAAAAAAAAAAAAAGAGAGAGAGAGAGAGAGAGAGAGAGAGAGAGAGAGAGAGATCATCAGATCGTGGTCACCACTATGTATTTTCTTGTCTTTTTTTTTTGGTAGTTTTTGCGTTTGGTGTAGTTTCATCGTCCATACGACTCTGTGATTTACATTAGTCGGTCCGCTTCGTGGAATGGAGGAAAGTTAGACTCAATGTTTTCTGTTGAGATGCTGAAGCACTGACGTCATGCTATTATCGTGGTAATAGAGTTTTCGTTTTAATTACGTTTGGACTGATTCCAAACTTTGGACACTTTCTGTCATTTTCTCCAGCCTGTCTCTTCTCTTAGCCCCTCGCTATTTACGCTCTAGCATGTGTCGCCAGCAGCAGACTGAGCAGCGTCTGTGCGACAGTAATAATGATCCGTGCGGAAACACCGTCCGTCAGCGATACGTTGGTAACATTGATTTAACGAAGCTTCGAGGCAAGTCATTTTGCATCAAGGATTTTTTGTAATCTGATTATTCGAGTTATTTGAGGAATCGTTTCAGCCCTAAATGTAATGTAATATTAGTATTGCAAACGTTAGCCCAGTGCTTAACAACAATCGTTGGTTGCTGAACAGAAATCGTGTCAGATGGAGTGTCATACAAGTAGCCTACTGTAAGGTTGAGGATGCCCTTATGCACTATTTGCACTGCTCTATTCCAGTAGATAAATGTATTTAAATGAAGTAAATTTCTTTTTTCAATTAATATAGGCTATTTATCAGGCAGGTGTCTGTGCACTGTCAGTCTTCTGGGTTAAAATGGAATTACAGGTTGTTGTTGCACTGTCTCAGATTTTGTTCAAACCTTGTCTATATCAAGAATGTGTCCCAAAACCAAGGCCTGTAAAATATTTTTGTTCAAATTCTATGTCTTCATATTTTTAGCCCTTGAAATTACTTCAGTTTTACAGCCTGAAAATCACATTACTATTATTAATTCATAGGCAGCCCAAACTTTGTAGGTTGGAAGACAAACATGTCAATATGACTGAACCATTACAAGTTTGTACAGCATGCCCTAGATTTGGAAAAAAGTGTGAAAGGACATTAAGGGTAGCATAAACTTTGAGCAAAATCTAAGGGGGTGCACCAACTGTTTTCCTGGATTGTGACACAGAATGACCCAGCTGCATGTAATTTGGCTCAAATCCTCCCACTCAGTGCTCCTCTTCATAGCTGTCTTACTGTATGTTATGTTATGAACCATGAAGAGAAGGTGATAATTCAGGGTTAGTGAAGTGAACCTGTCGAGTGATTTTGTTTGGGGTAATAGTTTTTACATTGACTCAGGCAGGTTAGATAGCTTAGACAGTGATACATTTTGAAAAATAAAACTTGTGTTTTGCTTAAATATCTGATCCTTCTGCTATTACGAAACACAATTTTGCCTGTTTATAGTATTATGTCTTTTAATGTGACAAAAACACAAAATAACAATTTTGACTATGTATCGGCATATATTTTACGGTGGTGTAAGGTGCTGGAAAAAGCTTTAAAATGGACCTTGAAAGTGCTTGAAAAGTGCTTGAATTTGACCTTGGAAAATGTGTACGAACCCTGACATTTGGTTTCTGTTTGGTCCAAACCTTTTTGGCTCACCATCCCAATGTTTACGACCTTGAAACATGACAATACCTGAAGCGTTGGCAGTGGATGCATCATTATGTATGTATAAACATAGCTGGGAATAACTGAATACAACCCTGTCAGTCAATCACTGTAAGTAAAACAAGTAAGAGCAACTGCCAAAGTCAGCTCGACGGGATCTGCACAAAGCACTGTGAATACAGTAACTGTCATAAAGTGGCGAAATAGCCCTCGGACATCTTGTTGACAAGTACAATGGCTCTATATCTCCACAAACATGAGTTTAACTGAAAGCATGTCCTTGACAGTGTTGGGGGTAACATGTTACTAAGTAATGCGTTACTGTAATCAGATTACATTTATCTGTAACACAGTAATGTAACGCATTACTGTTGGTAACTTGGTAATCACATTACAGTTATCAAATAATTATTGCGTTACTTGCGTTACTGGTTCCTCAACTATCTGCGTAACGTGAGGAGAGAATAACAAATCAAACGGACGTTTTCGTGCGTGTTTGCGTAACACCGTCCGAGTAGACAAAACAAAAATGTCAGAGCCAACGCTTAAGATGTCTTTTGAGGGGTGGAGGTATGGCCATTACTTCTAATTAATTGCGCGAAAGGACAACAACTTGATTGTAAAGTGTAAATTGTGCCCAGGCCACAAACACAAAATCCATTTTAAGCTAGTTGCTAAATGCATCTCAGGTGATGTTACGGAGTAATCAAAAAGTAATGTAACTAGTAGTGTAACTAGTTACTTTCAGCATTGAGTAATGTAGTAAAGTAAGGCATTACTTTTTTTAAAGTAATTAGTAATGTGTAATCTATTACTTTTTGGAGTAACTACCCCAACACTGGTCCTTGACAGGATAGTTTGGGTGGTGTAGTCCTTTTATTATTCTGCACCTGTTGGATAAAGACATTGGTTCTGTATTGGAGTAATTCATTAAGATGCAGCTCCTGGTGATTTTCCTCAATATGGTAATGGTATAATGGTAAAAGTACAAACTGGTTTTGCAGGGAATCAGCCAAAGTGTTGGTGTTACAGATTTCCAAATAGTTTCCTTTAGACTGCATTGACTAAACGCTATGAAACAAGAAGCTTGGCTGTAACTCAAATGTTAATATTTTACACCAATAATAAGGAAAGAAAAAGACAAACTTAGAAATGGATTGGTGTAAATTTATTTTTAATCCAATCTTTGTCACCCGTGATTGAACATGTGGCGTCTCTACCAAATCTTTTTTGGTTGCGCAAAACTCGCAGGTGTTGTCTCCTGCAGCATGTGCTCGCATCTTGATTCACAAAATTAGTGCTCTTCACTTTGATTTTCCTTGTAGTACTGATTGATTCTTTTGCATGAGAAAGTGGCTTTTGCCTTCTCACATTGCAGAGGTCAATCAATCTTTCAATTAATTGGCTGTACAGGTAGTCACATCAGATTAGTTTAACAAACTTTTTTATAGTTATAGTTCAAAAACACATGATTATCCATAAATGTATTAAAGAATCAACATCTGGCTTGATAAATCTCAGTCTAGTCTCTAGTGATTACATTTAGGGAACCAAGAACTAATTATACAGACATTGGCATCTGATATAAATCCAGTCCAATTAGGGTTCCTTTGCTTTTACCTGGAAAGTGCTTCCCAATAATGTCTGCATGATTTGTAAAGTAGCTACATTTGCTACATTCAATACAATTGGAAACCGTTTTCCATGCTGTTAAGGATTAGCCAGACTGATCTATTGAAGTGGCGTACTGTATGTATGACACGCCAATTCGTATGCCGTTTTGGCGTGTTATCAAGACGCATAATCGCTTTTTAGCGTGTTTATCAACGCAATTCGCCCGCCATTGACCTACATTACGAGTGAATTTTCGCTGTAGCGAGTAGTATAAAGGGACGTAGGTCCGCGGATGGGTAAAACACAGGTCCCAGGAGAACCGGGATCGCGTCCCGCCTGTGGCGATTTTCAGCCGTTTTTACGAGCTGCTTTGTGTGAAATTTTTTGTACAAAATTTATAATATGAAATGTTATATTGTTAATTCTTTTAGCTTAATTTACTGAATTGACAGGTACTCAATGGTAATAAAAGTAAGAGTTGTGATATGTGATATCTCATTTTGCACTACGTCATTTCTTATGGGCACAGAAATATCAAGCAGTGGGACAAATGTATGAAGGTAAATATGGTGCAAAAGGTGAGAGCTTGTAGACTACAGTGGGAGAACTTGCAGACCAAAAAAAATCAGAATTTGTATGTTAAAATTTGCACTTGTAAAAAATATTCACACACATGTGATCTGAATTTGAAGTCACACAAAGAAAGAAAACACGAGCTTTTTAAAAAAAATGTAAATTGAAATTTGCACTTGTAGAAAATATTCACACACCTGTATTCTGAATGTGAAGTCACAGAAAAAATATTCACAAATGTGTAGATTGATATTTGAATGAACACAATGACAGCTGCAAACTTGTAGTGCAACATTTACTTTAAATTCGGGTTAATTTTCCATCACAACCGCAACTCAGTGATTGCAACCTCTCGAATCTGTCACTGCAACTTCACGTGTTCTCTCGCATCACAAAGTGGCGAATCTGCGCACCTCGACTTTTGCAAAACTAATTTGCACCTGTGGAGCTCTGCTATGTCAGTTTCAATGTTCACAAATATTCTAACTATGGTGCTAAACCTCAAGCTAAATCCTGTGCCCCTCCTTTTCCCAAGTCATCCTAAATCATCTATAGTAGTTTAACTCTTCATCATTAATCACAGGTGCTTTGAGTTCTCCTGTTTCTGACTGAACAGGCTGCTGGGAGAAATACAGTACTCGTATTTCTCTCTGGCTGGAGCACAGCACACTACAGACCTGATGTGGATGATGCAGCCGGCAGGATTAATTGGGCCCAGTTACAGAGGATCAGCAAGTTTGGTGCTCTTCACATGCTGCTCCTCCATATGCTAGCACAGAAGTCACACACTATGATTAATAGTTCAGGTAAGAATGTTTCAGGTTGTGGCAGTCCTAATTGAAATACTTTTCAAATATCAGATTTTTATTCTAACACAGAAATGCTTAATCACAAGTTCACATTTGTTTTTGGTTTTACTTGCTTCAAACAAATGCAAATCCAAACATTGTATACAACTTTTATAAGTAACACTACTGGTGATTTCACCAGTTAAGCAGATATGCAAAGCATTAATTTACAAGTGGAGCATCTAGCTACTTTGCAACATTGTCAAGGCCAACTCTATCAAAGTTGCTCCAAGAAAAGGTAGCCTTGACATAAAGTTAAATCCTAACACCAGCCTCTATTTTTAGTTCAGAAAACAAAATTTTGCCTCATTAGTTTTGGTATTTATCATATTTTTATTTTACATGACTTGGCCTAAAAGTGTGTTTCCTAGCAAAAGGGGCTGCAAATTGCCCCAGGTCTTATTTGGCTCAGTGGGCCCGTGGAGGCGTTAGTGTTGTGGTCAGCACTCCTTAGACTCTTTGAATTGCAAATCACCTCCGTAACTCAAAAGTAATGCAGCGGGGAACGTCACCTCCTGTCATTTTTCAGCATTTGGGTGCATGGGGGCACCATTGTAGAGGAAGTGCAGTTATTGTTTCTGTCTCTGGTGTGACTCTTCCTTATTGTAGGAATGACTAGGGTCTGCTCTCTCAACTTCCACCTCTCTGATGTGCCAGAGGGCTCCCTTAGCTGTAATATTGCCAGTCTGCAAGCATTACAGCATTGTGCAGGGGGAGGTCTTCCTGATTAAAGAAAAGAAGAAAAAAAATAGAACTGATGGTTTGGCTTGATGCACAACAGCAACTGAACTTTGGTTAGTAGTGTATGTGCACAGAAAGTTGAGAAGAACTTCTGTTGAGTATTATTCAACTAGCCATCTATGTATTTAGTTAATGTGTGGAGGGGAAATAGGCATCAAGGTGTGGTAAAGATGTGTAATTAATCAAACCTAGCCAAATTATTTTATTTGGACATGTTAATGCATTTTTGTAAGTGTATTATTTAATGAATGTCTCTAATCATATAATACACTCATTTATTTGTTAATAGAGTGATATATGTAATATTAGGAGAAAACAGAAAAAAATTAATTGTATTGTAAAAATGCATGAGATTATTCCGCTCCCAAAGCAGGGTATTAAAGGCATATCTGTACTAGGGTAGAGTCAAATTACTCACATTTGCATGGATTGTGAATACATTGCAATCTACAGACATACATTTTTAGTAACTGAAAATATCTTACATTCTGTTCCAAATATAACCCTAAATGTTAGAATAGGAAGAAAAGAACAAATAACATATAAGCACACTGTATTTTGCAGTAAATGTATCAATCTATTTTCAGTCAGAGATTGCTCCAACTATAGTGTCACCTTTGAACTCTATATGGATGTGTAAGCATCAAATGGATTACCAGCTTTTATTATCACCCTCTGCTCTACTGGTGATGTGATTAGAGGTGTGTGTGTGTGTGTGTGTGTGTGTGTGTGTGTGTGTGTGTGTGTGTGTGTGTGTGTTACGTGTGCTATTCCTTCATGACAAAAATGATTTCTGTATAGTCACAATCTACTTCAACACAGACCACAAAATACAAAAGTAACAGAAAAAGACAACTTTAGTCTACAAACAGTAAAAATAATGTTAGTTTTTTCTAACATTATTAATCTAATTCGATTACAAAAAATGCTCGCCGCAAAATGACTTGCCTCGAAGCTTCGTTAAATCAATGTTACCAACGTTGTATCGCTGACGGACGGTGTTTCCGCACGGAGCATTATTACTGTCGCACATCAGACGCTGCTCAGTCTGCTGCTGGCGACACATGCTAGAGCGTAAATAGCGAGGGGCTAAGAGAAGAGACAGGCTGGCGAAAACGACAGAAAGTGTCCGAAGTTTGGAATCAGTTCAAACGTAATTAAAACGAAAACTCTGTACAGTGTGTCTACTGCAAAATCGAACTAGTTTACCACGATAATAGCACAACGTCAGTGCTTCAGCATCTCAGTCTAACTTAATCATCCATTCCACGAAGCGGACCCAACTAGAGTAAATCACAGAAACTACACCAAACGCAACAACTACCAAAAACAGAGACAAGAAAATATGTAGCGATGACTACAATTTGATCTAAAGAGCTGACGCGTTGACTATCCCTTTGGAAAAACAGCTGATTGTTGCGCACCACTTTCTCTCTCTCCACGGGGAAACTGCTGATCAACGATCTAATAGCATAAGTGTAACAGAGCTGTTTAGCATTGTAATCAAATATATAAATGAAAATAGGTTTAGTATAACTAATATTTACATATAGGCCTATATACAGATCAGTCTCAGGTTGAAACTGAAAGTTAAGTTGCACAACTTAATGTAATGTTTATGTATGTTTAATGTATGCCTTAGTTTGAGGTTGATATCATTTGAAAAAAATGTTTTCTTTAAAAAAACAATGTAATATGGTACTTGAATGCACTTAATGTTTAGTTTTTTGAGATATGATATTGTAAGCAATGTAGGCATTACAATTTTTGCTTTTTCCAAAAATTTAACCAAACTATTGTTTATTATTGCTTTTCAATAAAAACAAAAGTATTTCTTATCCGATTACTCAATTAATCAATGGAATAATCGGTAGAATACTCAAATTACTAAAATAATCGATAGCTGCAGCCCTAGTTTTTTCATAAGCGGTTAGACTGAGCTCATATTCAGTCGCTTACTGAGTGTACACCATTTTCACTTTTAATTCAGCAGTTTGTCTGACGCAAGTTACAAAGGACAGAATCTGAAACGGTATTTTCTAATTAGTGACACTGCTGATTTTCGTGGTTGGCAGAGAGAACACCACTGAGGGGTCAACACAGGGCGCCTCTCTATTTGCCAGGCTAATTAATTCACCATGTCTTTCCTCATTGCCTGCGGCCCATTATGACTTCAACGCTGTGAAGCTCCATGGATTTGAAATAGAAATTATTGTCTCACCATTTTGGTTTTTTTTATTTATTTTTTTCGCCAAATTAAATAACCAGAGATAAGACAAGCACATGCATTCATACGGACAATATTATGTGGAACAGGATATGGTTCAAAATAAGGGGTGTCTTTGCATTTTGAATGCAGTCTAATCCGTTTATAATTACACAGTGAGGAAGTGAAATAGCGGTCCGACTGTTTGAATGTGTAATCCCCTTCATGTGCATAAACATGAGCACATTTCATCAGCGGGGCTGGACTAAGACTTCTGGATAATTACCTGGGGCAGGGAGTATTTCGATAGACCTGCTCCGCCCTGCCCCCCCTTTTCTCTGTAAATAATGCATACAAAGTTGAAATCAGAGAGGCCTAGGCATTGTAAAATTACCTTCAAAGGCTGGCGTAAAATTGGGCAACTCATCCGTGTAGACAGGAAATGAACCAGTGTTTCTATTGTGAAAGAACAAGAGCATAGATTCCATATCTCTAAACGACAACCTCAATGAAAGCTGTCTGATAAGATTAATTTTATCTCTAATGATATTGCATGCCTACTTAACAAGTTCTATTAAATATAGCAGATAGTCAACTCTTGGTGTTTCTCATCAGCATGGACTGAGGGACTTCCCCACGCCTCCAGGGATCACATTATTGTTGCCTATTATGTGCCCTTGCCCACACACACATTGCCCTGATAAAATATATTTTTTTAACAGTATTCCCCCAGTCCACCCCATAACAATCATACTCATAAACAAGCTTGTTATAAAGGCCTGTTCTTGTATTGCAGTGGAGCCTTGAATTCAACAATGGAGATGAAGAACTGTGTTAGAAATCATTGACATCAAATGTATTTTGTAAATTGCCATTATCTTATTGAAACCTTGCACAAATTCGACAATAAAATAACTTTTTATAAATCACTATTGAGCACCAAATGTGCAAAGGCAATGTATGATTATTTTGTACAATCATCTAATATCATTCAGTACTGGCACATAGTTACACATATTGTTACCAAAAGACATACTCTAATACTCTAGGTTTAGGCCAACCGAGGCCTATGCTGAGTTTCATTGGAACCATCATGGTGGTGGTATCCGCTATGTTAATAATGCCTTTCTGCTGACTTTTGAAACTACACAATTGTCATTAAACCTTTCCCCATTCCCAGTTTGTGCAAGACATGGGAAAAAAGCATGTGTTTATACCTTTTCTAACTGCGCTGGAGATATTTTATCATCTTTTCAAAGTTGGAGCATTACTGTTAAATGCCTTTGCTGAATTGCATAATGAGGCCAACATAATTGTTTAATATTTAAAAACGTACTTTGCAGCGCAGATACATTCTAAGATAACATTATTAGTGCCACCATTAGACTATCCTTGGAGAAGGCAGGTAGTCTGTGAAACTGCAAAAATATGCATTATTTGCAAATCTAAAAGGAGCAGAGAGAGTTTAATAAAGTCCACTTTTTTATGATACAAGAAAACCTGGGATGACTGTTTGAAAACAAATTTTTGTTAGTGGCATACAATGGAAAATAGGAAGACAATTGTTGGGTAGATGAAGTTCATTAAGACTAATGGAGTGCAAGTTATTGTAGATAGATGACAGTCAAGATGAGATTTGATACAGTAAGGAATATTTATGAAGCTTCCTAATCTTCTTCAAGTAATCAACACGTAAATGACCCTCAATACAGAGCAGAAAACTCCCAGTCTTAGCCCATGCGTAATAAGCTCAATAAGGTCTCTCCTAAATCACTCTAATTGAAAGGATTCCTCCCTGGCCGCTCCTTACAAGACACCTCACACACACCGGCAGGGTGAACAATCCCTGATAGTCCATTTGAACTCCAGATGAACTGGAGACCACAACCTCCTCCTGGCTGAATGAAACAGAAATGACACAACAGAAAGATGAGTTTAGAGACGTCACACCCAGAGAAATTCAAAATTTGTAACCATTTGATTCGGAAGAAATTGCTTGCTGAACCCCCTGTGTATGTTATTGCGGGTGAGATGGAAGAAAGCTTTTCAGTATGTTGCAGGTGCGTTTTCTCCAGTTCACCAGATAGCCCGACATCTGATCTCGAGTTGCGGCAATAAATGATTGTGCTTTTATAGGAGGTTTTCTGCTTGGAGCTTATACTGGTCATTTTTGGAGTAAAACTGATCGTACAGGCAGGCTTGATAGTTTAAATGACTGGGTAGTGCCAATTATATCACATTAGGCTGAAACAATTAGTTGATTCAATGATTAGTCAGTCAACAGAAGAGTCATTTTTGACATTTATAAAGGAACCCCTCCAGACATGTTTCTCTCAATAAAAAAAAAAAATCCAGAATCTATTAATATGCAGATGTATATCATTTCAAAAGTTTAACTGCTGAACACATTATTTCTCATACTTCACTGAAAGTTCATTTCAGTGTATGTGCACTGGAGACTTTCCACATCACACCTGTTTTAGTTGAATATTGGACCATGATTGGCTTCCAAACTAGTTTTCAGCACAGTGAAGGTCAAACATCCAAATGAAGTAACACAAGTGGAGGTAAACTTAGAGAAAAATTCATCTGCTGATTAAAGCTTCTCAAATGTGAAAATATACATGTTTTAGTCTGTTTTATATCATTGTAAATGCATGTCTTTGCGTTGTTTGACTTTGGGCAAAACTAAAAGTTTCATTTGAAAAAAATCACTTTGGAATCTTGTAATGTCGGATGGGCAGGTGTTTCTATTTTTGATATTTTATAGGGTAAACAATATAAATTATCATCAGTTGCTGCCCTAAATCAAACTGAGTTATCAAGAGGCCCATGCTGACCTTGATTATACAGGGTCTCCAGCTAGCCCATCAGGTGGCAGGGGTTTTTGGTCACATAATGGTAGCTTTCCCTGGAGCCTTAGAGAGAGGTGAGAGACCTCAGCATTAAGTCCCTACATTAAATCTGTCTCACGCCAGTCCCATTAAAGACCAGTTTATCACCATTAAGCAGGCCGTAGTGTCTCTCCTTGCTCCTTTGAGTGGAAAAGAGTGGGTCTTGGCTGCTCTTAATTTGATTGAGTTCTGTGGCGATGCTTGACATGAGACAAGGTGAAAGCAAGTGTATGTCCGAATTTTCAGTCAATACCATTGATAGTTCTTATCTCTCTCTTTCCTCTCTTCATGGTCATAAGTTTTCAGTGCATATTAAGCTCCTTGTACACTTCAGAAACAAACAAAAGCTCCAAAAGAGAGCATTCAACTTTCATACCATCCTTGTTGGTACCTACTTCAAAACGTTCCAGTTGAAATAATGTTGTAATATTGTATCTTTTTTTGGAAAGAGTTGAAGAGACTCCTGTATAATGGAAACATCAGATGCAACACTTGCAGTACAGAGACATTTTTTTATTTATTTTTTAATCTCATGGCCTTCATTAAGAGTTCCCAAATTCCAATAGTTCTTAAGTTATATAAATGCCATCTTTATTATTATTACTTTTTTTTTTTTATTTTTTTTTTTACGTTGGTGTGAACACATTCACCACATATGAACAGGCATGTTTCAAACTGACTGGTCGACACGGAGTCCCAGTATTTCCATGACCTATGTGTACTGCTGAAGCTGCGGTGTTAAGAGTGAGACACCTGTGAGGCTGTCCTCATCCTGGGAATGCTCTGAGATTTATTACCTATTGATACACACCTTCGCTGAACACACCCCCAAAGACACCCACAGTACATTGTTGACTCATGAGTTGCACAGCCTTGAGCCCATGAATCATTTTCTTAAAAAGAATATCCCCCCCCCCCCTCCACTCTCCTTTTCTGTGATTTTTACATCCTGTGTCAAATAGATAAAGTACTCTTTGTGCAGCCAAATAAAGAAACCGTGTTTTTCACTGCCATCATGCATGCATTTTTCTCAGTGGGAGAGAAAGGGAGTGAAATGATGGTGGATTTTCTTTTGCTACTGCTTGTACTCTTGCCCCTCATAGTAGGGCTGCAGCTATTGATTATTTTACTAATCGAGTATTCTACCGATAATTCCATTGATTAATCAAGTAATCGGATAATAAATACTTTTGCTTTATAGTAAATAGCAATAGGAAATATACGAGAGGTTTGCTTTTTATTGCTTAAATTGCAAACAAAAATGGGGATAGGCATGGTCCGATGACGTCATTGACGTGCGTAATAATTAGCCATGTGCAGGTGCCGCTGGTAGAAAGAGGGACTGGTTTCAGCAGCTAAGTTCTAAATCATTTGTCCACATTTCAAGATATGTGGCAAACTAAGAAACTGTCTAGACTACAAACCGACAGCTTTCATTTTAGCTTATTTGTTAAAATTTGTATACACAGAATAGCATGCTGTAGTTGTGTAAAACAGCGCGGTGGACGAGAGACTGCATGCAGACGTTAAGGTTATCTGGTGTCGGGTCCGCTTCGTGGAATGGATAAGTAGAGTGGATATTTTCTCCTGAGATGCTGTAGCATTGACACCATGCTAGTTTGATTTTACAATAGCCACACTGTACAAAGTCGTTTTTTCCGCCTGTCTCTTCTCTTAGCCCCTCACTGTTTTCACTCTTTTCCTTTGTTTGTAACCCGCGCAGTCAATCTTCACAACATGTGTCCACAGCAGCGTCATCCCGTTGCGATAGTAATAATCATCCGTTTATCATACGAAAAAACATCCAAACCGCTCGGTACGCTTGTCTCGGTTCGGAGCGTGTGTGCGCCGCACGGTTGGACGCATGCGCAATGTAGCCTCGTGCCCGTATGTGACCTCAGACGGTGTGTTTCCCTTTCGCGCGAAAGAAGAGGTGTGGACAAGTTACCAACAAAACGTACAGCGAAAGACCGTGCAAAACATTTCAGACCGTCCTGCCAACCGGTCTACATTTTAACATCAATGTACGCTGTTACGTTTTTTTCACTCTAAAGTCGCTGAAGCGGCTGCAGTTTCAATCCTGTTGGCTCTCTGCAGCGGGCGGGGCTGCTCAGTTCCCCCCGCGACTGAAAGAGTTCCTCTTTTTCTTTTAAAGGATAACATTTTTGTAAGAGCTACACTGAAGTTGGCAGTTTGATAAATGCAAGTTATTTCAATTGATATTCTTTAATATTTCAATCTTCATGTGCTAAAAAGGCACATAAGTTCCTGTAGATGGGAATACACATTCTCCTTTTTTTCATCAATGTCTTCCCTCTTACTGTATCAAAATCTCACCTAGCTCTCTTCAGAGATGGTCCCAATAATGTGCTTAAAGTCAAGTCAAATTCAGTTTGTGCATGATTACATGATATAACTATATAATTATTTAATACTGAATATCCTACATTGTGGATAATTAAAGTGATGGTTCGGAGTAATTTCACCCTAGGGCCCTTTGCACCACAATCTCGAGCCAAACGCCCCCCCCAGAAGCTTTTTTTCACCTGGGTCGAACATTGGGAGAGTTAGCGTAGAGTAGCGTTATCAGCTGAATAGCTTAGCGCAGGGGCTAATGGATCCAGGTTTGTATCTCGTAAATGACCCCACTAATAATGCCCGAAATGATACCAAACTTCTACACTAGTACAAATAGGTTATGCACTCATAAAACGATGGATTGTAAAGTTTGTAAGTACACCAGAAGTTTATGTAAATAACACTTGCCTGTTGGATTCTCGTCTCTGCTGCTGCTACTGCTACAGCGTGCTTAGGGCTGTCTACAAATTACAACACCGAAAAGAGATACAACAAAAATATTTATATTTATATTTATTTTTTTAATTTTTATTTTTTTTTTAAAGTAAGTGCTGTAGTACGACTAGCAGGAGAAAGTTATAATTGAGGTAAGTTTGGAGACATTACCTTATTTAATCATTAAATTAATAAATATTTTTGTTGTATCTCTTTTGGTGTTGTAATTTGTAGACGTCCCTAAGCACTCGGTAGCAGCAGCAACAGCAGAGAGCAGAAGCCAGCAGGCAAGTGTTATTTACATAAACTTCTGGTGTACTTACAAAGTTTCCAATCCATCGTTTTATGAGTGCATAACCTATTTGTACTAGTGTAGAAGTTTGGTATCATTTCGGGCATTATTAGTGGGATAACTTATGAGATACAAACCTGGATCCATTAGTCCCTGCGCTAAGCTATTCAGCTGATAACGCTAACTCTCACAATGTTCGACCCAGGTGAAAAAAGCTTCTGGGCGGGGGGGGTTGTTTGGCTCGAGGTCATGGTGCAAAGGACCCTAGGATGAAATTACTCCGAACCATCACTTTAAGCTATATATCATATGCTGAAGTATATTTCTGGAGTTTTAAAGATTAAAATGAATAAATAACAAGAAGCCATACAGAACCAAAAGCCGTGATACGAACCGAACCGTGGGTTTTGTGAACCGTGCCAACCCTATCAACCTTCCGGAAACACAGTGACCGGTACAACGTAGGTTACATTGATTAAACAAAGCCTTCAGGCAAAGAATTTTGCATAGATGATTTTTAGTAATTAAATTATTCGAGTTACTCGAGGAATCGTTTTTCATCCCTATTTCATAGTCTTGTTAAGGTATTCAATCAGTAGCTGGGCACACAGAAGACTTTGTTTAGTCTTATCCCGACAGAGGTCTTCTAGATCACTGTAATTTATTGTCTTTTTATACCAACTGTCTATATATTAACCTTAGATTTTTCTTTTTCCTACCATATTATCCCTTAATGTTGTATTTGAGGAAATAGAAAGCAAATGGGCTATATTCATTGATTTGACTCCTTTGCTTCCATGCAACATTTTGAGATGCAAGGCATGTAATAGAACCTTTTCTAAAAAGCATCTTTATGAGCAGTATAACGACCAACAGTTGTGAAGGCATCTCTACATCCTTCATTGTGATTCAAGACTACTTCCGGCTCCTGGTATAGCATACTATGTGTATGTGTGTTTGCTGCAGAGGCATCGCAAAGGTACGATGACAGACGTAATAAAAATAAACCTGCCTGTCGGGGCTCACTTCTGCATTCATCAACCCATCTGAGTGAGCCTTCTGGGCTGGTTCAGCCTGGGAAACTCCATTTGTCACCTACTAAATGCTGCCAATGTGCATGGAGTTCCCACTGCCTGTTTCCTGTTAGAGAGAGTAGATGCAGGTTTTATTTTATCTTTGGAAAAATATACAGGGAAAAGGGTAAAGAAATAGACAGTAAGAGTCTAGTGCTGAAAGAATTGTCAATTCATTCAAGTTCAATTTGCAGAAAATAAATAACAATGTGTTACATCATTGTGTATTGGATATTTTTACATCTTGAACTTTTGGTCACTATTTGAATACTTAAATAATTAGTTAATCAGTCAATTGAAGAAAATTGGCAGCTTGAAAATGACAATTAATTGCAGCTTTAATTTCATCTGTATGTAGGGATTTCCTGATTGATCCATCATCTTTTCTTCCCTTGGAACGGACAAATGTATTCTCATAGGTACAATTTATCATAGGGGCAACATTAAGAGTGATGAGTAGTCAATGATTTCTACAAGGTAGCATAACCGTACATGTTCATGAATTATTAAATAAACTTTGACATGTTTATCTATCCCCCATCTGAGTTTTATGTGATCACTGTTAGTCTGTCCATTTCATCAATCCCTTGCCTTAAACATATTACCCCAATGTGTATAAAAAATGTCTGGGCCGTGTTACTTCATGATAAGGTTCTTACTGTAGGTGTAGCATTGGGACAAGCAAAACAGCATTGTCTGGCTCTAAGTACAAGAAAGAGTTTTCCCGGATGAAAAAAGAGGAAAGCAAAAACCTTACAAAGCATTATAATTGTCAGAGCAAGAAATAAGAGGCACTCTGACATTTTTTTTTTTTCTTCCAGCAGTGGAGTCATGCATTATTTATCTGGAGAGTTTATATCAGATCGCAGATACTGAGGCTGAGCAGAGCAGCCATTTTACATCCCGGTCCCTTCCCTGTGTTTTATGATAAATGTTCTCAAAGTGCTCTGCATTTTACCCAGAGTGCACATAAACTACAGGCTAGCTAAAGCAATAACTCTCCTAGACCCACTCTCACGATTGCAAGCACCACTCTACAGATTCTTATTCAGAGTCCCAAAACATAGTTTAACTCAGTTTTCCTCCTTTTACTGTCGTTTTCACTTCAAGTGAACAAATTAATAAATTAATAGGACAACTAATTACTTACACTTTGCTCAATTTTCTAATGTTAGAAACACGGTATGTTCATTCCTTGCATGCTATCTACCAAAAATAGTGCACAATTAAGATTATCCTGCAGTATAGAGTTGGGACATGGTTTAGTCTCTCGCCGTCCTTCCCATTGCAGCAGTCTGTATAAAGTCCCACAGAAGGAAAATATAACGGGCCAAGCTTGTTTAGACAGTTACTGTAGATTGCTGCATTTCCTGTAAACAACTTAACGAGGAGTGTCAGAAGTGTCCAAAAGATCTACAGAGCCACTTCAACGTTAGTTGGCTCATGTACATAGAATCTGTCCACTTTCTTTATTTTTGGTCAGAGGTCACAATAAAACATCTTTCAAAAATAACTGTTTATTAGTGATTGCTGAATAGACTGTTTTTTGCACAGGTTGTTGATTAATGCCACTAAGGCCAATGATTGAAAGGGTCCTTCAATAATAAGTCAAAGGACCGTCTGAATTAGCCGTAGGTCCATTTTTACATCTCAGTTATTAGGGCTGGAACTGAATATTTGAATATTCGTTCATTGGGTTGGTATTCGATTGAAAATTTTGGATTTGAATATTCTTTTTTTATTTATTTTTTTCAATACTGTACAATAACAGAATCCTCAAAAATGAATACCTTTAAACTGAAAGATACATGTTGCAGGGCAGTGTTTCCATTTCAGCTCCTTGTGAGAGGCTTTACTGCGTTTTGTTGTCTTTTTCTCCTCTCCTTGGACCTCTGTGTTTAACCGAGTGCAGGGGTTAACTCCCACATACCTGGTGCGTAGCAGAGAAAGGTGCAGTGACGGCTGTCCGCTGACTTGTTCCTCTTGCTAGCAATATTAGCTGCTCTGTATCAACATATTAAAGCTATAGTGAGTAGTTTCTGTCTCCCCCATGAGGAATTCTTTGTAATGACAACAGCACTGGCTTTGCATCCACATGATGCAAGCCTTGGATGATCGCGCACCACCCCCACCCCTCCTCCACGCAGTTGCTAGTAGCCAAGGAGGACACAGAGGATTAAAAATGATCTTCATTAAAGCTTCTGCATATGAAAGACGCCGGTCTACACCATTTTCTAATTAGTCATATTGAGAAATACAGAGAGAGTTTTGTTGAGCTGATAGGCTAAATTAGCTTTGTATCAACTCATTTGGCAATGGCTTCGATGTAACGGACGTCCATTAATATAAAATAGTTGCGCACTATAGTTTTAAGGCAGAAAAAACATGTATGTAGGCTGAAATTTACTGTGGTGTTCGGTTGGAATTAAGCTGAGAGCTAAGGAAAAAAACGTTGCATGGGTAATTTATGCAGTATAAACATAAAACATTGCATTGTATACTGTCCATCTCAGCTCCCCCGCAGATTTGATTAATCGCTGTCGATTAGTACCGAAGTTTTGAAGCACAAAAATTGGTATTCGGGACAGCCCTATCAGTTATACAGCTTGATGATTGGGATCAATAAAGATGATCAAATTCTGAAAAAATTTAAATTCAGTGTTAACTGCCATGCTAACTGCATAGATAACTAAGCCAAATGGTGCTGTCACTATTTTTTGTATAACCTAACAGTGACCACCCACTTAACGTTTAGGATTGTGGGTAGTGTAGTACTTTTCCATTAAATCGCGGATAAAACCTGTTTTTATTAAAACAACGTTGATATCATATGACTTGTGGCTTCTATAGGGGCATGAGTCATCATTTCACAATCTTGCGCAGAACCACGCTGTTGAGCTCTATTAGCAACACGTTTCTTGCAGATTGTGATGTTAATGAGAATACAGCTATTAGAAGTTAATATATAAAGTCTAAGCAGACTCTTGACAGCTCAAGGGCAGCTAACGTAACTTTAGCTGTCTCCATTAAGCTCCCAGCTAAGCTTCTATAACTCGAGGTGCAGTTAGGAAAAAAGAAGCTTTTGATTATTGATTACAGAAGCATTTTGATTCGCTGGATGTCAATTTTGTAGTTCATGTTAAAACCAAATTCCCCATTCTTTTTGATTCCCAGCAGCCTGTCACTCCCTCTGTACTGTTCAGGCTCTACTGTAAGGACGGCTACACACTGGCTGCGTCGCGTGAGCGTGTCAGCTGCGTGGCGTGTCCGTTTATATTTCGGCTCCCATGTTAACAGGTTAGAGCTTACACACTGCCTGATTGACACGCACATCTCAAGCGCGGCTCGAGCCGCACCAAAAATGCGTGCATGCTAGAAATAGAACAGACGCCTATTTTTCACGCGACACGCAAGTGTGTTGGAAGCGTTTCCAGGCAAAATATGCAGATATAAATGTAATAAAAAAAAAATAAATCTATTTTCTAATATTGCACCTGTCAATACAGAACTAAATATTATGTAGCTTATTTTGCCATCAATACTGCAAACTTTGTCTTTGCTCTAATCAAATCAGTATGTATTTATGTTTAACATGGTATTTCATTTTATCAATGGGAAACATACATGTGTCCAGACAAGGCTAGCAGCAGCGGTGCCGCGTCAGACACGTTTGTGGTGTGTAGCCGGCCTAACGTTACCTCCGTGCCCTAAGATCTCACAGTGCTTGTGTTGCTCACTCTCGCTGACATGACAGGAGCATTTAGTTTTCACATGCGGGTAGGCCAAGGCGAGAAGGGTGTAATTCACTAATTTAGCATAATGCAACACATTTATTAAACATACACATTCAAATAGTAATTTCAGCATTCGATGAGTATTGATTTTTTTACTATACGAATTCTGTTTGACTACCGGAATTTGTTCCAACAGCCCTAACTCACTCACTCACTCACACACACACACACACACACACACACACACACACACACACACACACACACACACACACACACACACACACACACACACACACACACACACACACACACACACACACACACTCACACTCTCACACTCTCTCTCTCTCTCTCTCTCTCCCTCTCTCTCTCTCTCTCTCTCTCTCTCTCATTAAAACAATGCATTTCAATAAATAAGGCTTCAAATAATTAAATCATTTATTGGTCACAGTGGACATTGTACATGCCCATTGTAACCAATATGAGAGGTTTGATGTTGAGACAGGCCAAGGGTCTTCTCTCACTATTATCATGGAGGGATGTAGGGTCAGAGTTCACCTGACCTGCAGCTGCAAAATGATCACATCAAACTGGTGTCTAGAGGATCATTGACTAATACATAAACCCACATGTACGACCAAACCTTGATTAAGGTTTGTTGTCTCTCTCTGTTATTAAGAGACAGAGAGAGAGAGAGAGAGAGAGAGAGAGAGAGAGAGGATTGAGTTGAAAAGTCCTTTATTAACTCCCCCAGCTTCCAAATCCATGCAGAGACCAGTGCATAAATCATAATAAGCCACAATTAGCTCCCACTACCTATTGGACAGACAACAAAACACAAATGAAAAGCAAAAACACAAACAATAGATAAGAAATGTTAAAGTTAACAAGACCGTGATAAAGTACCAACTGAATTCAGTTTACATAACATAACAACCCCAGTGCTCTATGTGAACATTACCTCAACACGTTTTCCACCAGTCTACCAGGTTACCGCTTGCCTCTGCTTTTTTTGTAATGTTTTTTTTTTTGGGGTAAAATTTATTAATTTGTAGTATACAATTAGTAGGCTATACATTATAGGGCTGCTTGATTATGGAAAAAATAATAATCACAAATTTTTTTGTCAATATTGAAATCACTGTTATTGAACACAATTACGAACCGGTGGGGTGGGGGCTGATTATTTGAAATTGTTTCTAAAAAGGCATCATAATGTTATATCTTACAATTACATTCCAGGATATAATGTTAGTGTCCTTTCTCTCACAGGAAGAGTCTTTGGATCAGAATAAAATCAGTTTCACTACTTTGAGTCGATTCAGTTTACAGATATCGCACATAACGTTACACAGCTAATGAACAATTCCAGATACTCTACATAACATAATGTGCATCTCACATCACATTTTCACTTACTATGACCACCACTACTGTCATTACTAAACATTGTGCCAAAATTTGAACAATAACGTTGCCGTCAGTGGGCTTATTTGCTAGCTAACCTCCGCTAAGGCAAAATCCAGCACATAGACGCTACCTTAGAATAACGTTAAGTGAAACGGGTGATTTAACGTCACCGCCCATTTTACATACAGTTTAACAACAAACTAAAATGCTGAGGCAACATTACTATGTTTTTTCATTTTGGTTTTGAGCGGTATGCGTCCCCACTAACCTGGAAAACGTTTTAAACAATAAGGGAATACATCTCATGCAGCGGGGAGTCAAAAGGACCGCAGCGTTCGCTAATGTTAGCTTCTTGTCTCATCTGGGATATGATAAACAATAAATTCAAAGTCAGTGCCCATAACGCCATTTTCCAAGCTACCGTAGCTGTCGTATTTCACATGGTTTTCATGGTGAATCAGCTGCCGAGGCTTTCCTCACTGTTCGTCACTCTGCCTGAAGAAAAACTGCTGTACTCGCGCTGTTGTTTATTTGGACGTCATGACTTCACAAGTGATGTTCCAGTGACTGTTCCAGTTGCTCACCCTCAAAGGGGAGAGAAGAGCGGATGACTGTTCGCTTAAGTTCAGTGGAGCAGACAGCTCTCCAGAGTCGTGTTATTACGGCTTCATGACATTTTTTTAAATACTGAAGGAGCGGCGGCAATCGCTCCTTCAGTGGCACACCAAATGTAGGTGTGAAGCAGAACACACTGTGTAGTGTGCAAAATAATCAGTTTTCTCGATTACTCTGTTTTTGTTATCCTTAGGAGCCCAAATCGTAATCACGATTAAAACATTTGATTAATTGCACAGCCTTAATACAAATATAAGTATATACAAGTATAACTTGTATAAGGCTGGGAGCTGTAACATGGACAGGGTACACAGTACAGTATATGTATTAACACTTTATAGTGTTTGGTCAATATGGAGTGAGAAACTAGAACCCTCTGTTATGTATAGCTTGTTCTGTCTGGGCATGTTTGCTCAGCTGGAAGTAATGTTTGCCCACAGGATGACTGCGTACGAGTGTTTCTCATCTGCATACATGTTTGACAGGAGACTTTGAAGGGATTGTTTTGACAGAAGTGTGTGGGACATTTTAATGGAGGATGAAAGAGCAATTTCTGTCCAAACATTTGAGCCTAAAAAGAAGGCACCTCCTTTCCTTTCTACGTCACTGATCGGCTGTGAACACATCTTTAGCTTTTGACAAATGGTAATTTATGTGCAAAGACGATAGAGAGAAGCATACATGTTTTGTAAGGAATATATTGTTGCATGCTTTTATGTGTTGCCCAGTAATTCAAAGGAAAGTTTTTTTTGTTTTTCATTCAAATGCAGCTAAGTATTTTTGAAGGGGGTGATTGACAACAGTATGTTTTAAAATAAATCTGGGAGAAAATGCCAGTTGAAGACTTGGCTGAAAGGCAAACCTTATTTTATGAAAGGATGCCTGTAGCTAGGGAGCAGAGAATTAAATCTGAACTCGGAAATATGTTTCCTCATAGGTTCAGTGAAAATGCTTGAATTTCAAGGCTTTTTTACTGTGAGTGAACAGGATGGTCTGAGTGGCCACCATGACTTTCCATGAATGCAGTTATACTGTAATTTTCAGGGATTAGTGGCAGAGCCAAACTCAGACAGGGATATCCTGGCAACGAGTGTTGCTGTGCGACGACTGAGCAGCTGTTAAAAAAGCAGTCAAAATGAACTTCAAATTAGCAAAAAGACGGGCTTCTGGTCACTCGGACGACCCCAACCGGCTTCATCACAGGGCAATCTTACGGTGCTTGGACAGAAGGACATGCGGGTAGATCTTGTGGATGTGCTAATGATAGATGTTGGTTGCACTGACGTCACATGGTCACACGCCTGGAATTCTGTCTGGGTCAGCTCTTACCGCCATTTCCTGGTGGTTTGTGGATGGCTAGTCACCATCATGAGGGGATCCAGAGGCTGCTGGTCCTCCTGCCAGGTGTCCCAGTGTACTCTGTTCTCTGCCATGTCAACTGTATTGGCCCCAGGCTACCCCCAGGCACCCCTGTACTGGAGCAAAAGCCATGGGTCTCATTTATAGTCAACAACTGTACTGTGTGCAGTGTTTCCTTTAGGATTTTTTTTAGCAGTGGGGGCAGGTCCGACCCCCACCCACCCCCATGAAACTGTACTGACACTTTGCTGCAACACAAACAAATATATTTATTCACCTCTATTCACACACACAATGAGGCACATTTTCAGTTGTGATTGAACTGAATTTTTTTAGTTATTATATAGGCCAACTTTGATCTTGACATATATGCTAAGCATTCTGTAGCAAATAACAATAAACCCACTATTAATTACATTATCTTAATGCAGTGTAACTACTTCAGCGTGTACATAATGCACCTAAAATACAAACGTTCTCCGACATGCACTCTAACAATGCAGCCCTATTTCTGATACCGTGGGGTGCAGAAATGCGTGTGTGGGGGGCCGCCACGGTCAAATCAACATAGAGGAAACACTGTGTGTGTGCAGACATCTTCATCCCTCAACACTCCCACCCACACCAACTAGTTTACCCTCACCACTACGTCTGTCTTTCTGTCTGTCTGCCTTTCTTTCTTTTCTCTTCTTGGTGGTCAGACTTTCATATTGAGTCTTTATTTCAAAATTTCACAGTCCCCTCTGAGATAAAAAAAAAAACGTCAAGTCAAACAAGTCAACATGTTTGCCAAGAGTGGAGGAGCACTGAAAATCTAATGTGCTGCTTTTTGTTTCAGAGAGATGGATTGAGCGAAGGATGTGGGGGGAAGAAAAGTGATGAGCAAATCAGTGATTTAGGGAGAGTAAGGGCTGAGGTTGAAGGACTGGAATAGTTGTTTTTACCTCCTGCCCTGACTTTGTGGTCTATGGAGAGCTGGGCAGGCTTGTCTGGACAAATATACCATTATGCTTTACCATCTGTCCCTTCAGAGATGTACAAGTCACCCTGAATTTAAAGGGAAGCATTTTAATTGGTACTTGGATGATACATCACTTGGGACCAAAATAGATTTCACATAATGACCAATACTTCAATCCCAAACACAGGTCCTTTTTAGATAGGCCATATGTGACTGTTTCAAGGGCACAGATGACCCAAAGAGGTTGGTCCTCTAACCTTGCAGACCTTTAGAACGCTTTTCTATAGTGGCTTGCTGGGAGGTCAGAAGATGTAACCTGCAGGCAATTGGTTCATTCTCAAGTGTTTAAAAAAGTATGATTGATTATTAGGTTTTTAATGAGCAGGTGAGAATGCTCCAGCATATGATGGTGACACTTTCTGCTTGTTTAGGTAGATCAGCATAATGATGACCATCTCTGAGGCTCACAATGTATCTGAGGGCGAAAAAACATAACAAATGTATACAAGCCAAAGAATAATCTCAGTCTTTCTGCTCTCACTCCCAGATATCCTTGTTCCAAGTCTCCTCTGTCTATCCGTGCCCTCTCTATATGCCCTCTCTTGGGGCCTGAGGGAGCCTTTTGATATGCCCCCTCTCTCTTGGCAAGGTTGTATTTCTTCATTAGGCCCTCTGGGGGCTGCCAGAGTCCCAAAGGATGTCAGAGTACATTAATTCTCATCAGGACATGGGTCCTCTCAGGTGTGAATGGCAGCCAGCAGCTGTCGACAGGGCTCTCTCAATCCTACCGCAACTCATATATCACCCACTGCGTACACACACACACACACACACACACACACACACACACACACACACACACACACACACACACACACAGATAACATAGTATGTAGAATGAAAAGCTAGACTCACATGCAAGTATGCTGTTGAAAGAATCATCACACACACAAAGGAAGATTTACACTGAAATCACTGGTATATGAACATATCTCAATTTAGGACCTGACCCATGATAATTACAAAAGCAGCCATATATCTTAAAGTCTTTAGGGGGACAGAATGCCGTCTCTGCTTAATTTTCCATGTGAGTAAATTTGCTGCGTGCATTTGAAGAGTCTTTGTGATTGCCTCATAGCCTCTCCACTGAGCGCCCTAACCACCATAGGGATAGATCACATAATCTCTCTCTCTCTCTATCCCTTTTTCTCTCTGTCTCCTCTGTTTTTCTATTTCATAGCATGACATAGCCTTCCATGTGTCTTACCAAGATATTTTCTCAAGTAATTACATAAAGTAATTCCTCCCAGTGCGGTTGTTATGGCTCCCAGCAGACGTGTATACAAATTACTCATATTTGCTCTGTGGTCAAAGCTGTGAGCTGTCCCACAAGACTATGGGTTTACATTATGAAGGTCTGCCTATTAAAGCCATTTGTTAAGGTCTTCACTCCTGGGAAGAGGCAGCTCCGTAGGACACTAAATGAAAGAGGTTAGCCTTAGAAGTGAGCCATTAATTACATCAGTTTGTTATAGAAGCTTCACATTGGATTCTGACTCGACAGCCAAACCTTAATCCTCATGTAAACCCAGACAGCGCTCCAAAGCAGTTGGAATTACTCTTTCTGCTTATAGCAGTTTGTACACGTTGAAATATATGATGGGGGTAAATCTAGGGGGTTTTAAGGCCTGTTGAGGATGATTCCTCTTTCCTATTATTATTTTGTCATCCTGTGATTATTTTGTCATCATGGTGCCATATTTTCCAACATCTATGGTTGTTCCATGAATTAGTTATCTGTACTCTTCAGTACAGGACTCACTGTTACTGTATGGTCTGTGGGCTGTAGCTCTTTCTCACTTCCAAGCCGCTTCCTTTGGTCTCTTAGCCCCCTTTATTCATTAATTGTCTCTAGTTAGGACATGGCTGGATTGGAATAAGGATTTATCCAATTGAACCCAAAGGACTTTTTTCAGGCTAGAAGATCAAGAATTTTGTATGAAACACACATCATTTTGTGTTTGTCACATGATTATAAACATTTGAGTGGAGGTAAATCCTTGCAGAAAATCCCACCTTGCTTTCTGATGGCCCCACATCCATTTTTTTTTTTACAGGGGAACTCATGGAAGACATTACCGTACAGGGGGCTGTGGTGGAGCTCTTATCCTTGACTCCTCCTTACCCCCAAATTCGCTGTTGCCCTTGGAGCTGTGTGCCTCCCCAATTTCTGACATGGGGCTTTGTTTTGCCAGTGGTCTGGAGAAGAGTGATAGGAGAATCTCTGGCCTGATGCAACCACTCCCTTACAGTGTTAAGCATTAAGGAACTCTAAAAGTGACTATTTAGTGTACCCTGTTCATGTCAGGAGAAATCATCCTGGTCAGATATGGTTAAATTATGTTTATTTTACCAAAAGGAGAGTATCCCATCAGAGAGAGGCGTTGTTGTGCTGTTCTATATGCTTACCTGCTCCTAGATGTTGAACACAGTGCTGGAGCAGGATGACAGGGGGATGAAGGCATAAAGACACAGTAGGAGTGAGTACACTAGCCTCATTCATCGAAACAGCCCTGGTTTGGGCAGCTTGTAATTCCTCTGAAGCTCTTGTGTTGACGGTGGCTTGGCAGAGCTTTCATTCCCTCGACAGAGGGAGGGAAAAGATGGTTTGGGGAAGAATGCAGGAACGAAAGAGGAGCCCTGTCTCACTCAAGGTCACTTTTCAAATCAAGCAAACCAAACATGGAATCCAGTGAGGGTGTACTGGCTCAGAGCACCCAATCACACTGGGGCCCAGCTAGGACACCCCATCACTCTCTCCACTGCACCCCCCCAGGGGGAGCCAGGCTTTGGTTTACAAATGAGCAATTACCATGGTCTGAGTTACGCTCTTTTCACCCCGTTTCATTTAACTTTGTTTATCTTGTATCTCACAGTTTGCTTTAAGAGTGAACTGCCTTTCCCAGCCAACAACAATCCGCTGCATCAGTGTAACGCAATACAGTTGTAGTACAAAGTGTTATTGCTAATGTTCAAAGTGGAAAACCTTTGAATAATAATAACATATCTGTTTTCATTGGTTTCTGGTAATTATAGTTAAATTTGTTATATATGTTTCTATGTATATAATTCTTCCTCACTGGTCTGAAACAGACAAAACAGTGTACCTCTTGACTATTTGATTTTTGAAACCTGGTGTTTCCGGGCTCAGTGCTGTGGGGCCACACCTTAGCCTTCATCATTCCCAGCTGCCAGTGAACCTGCACTGGGCCGCGCGGTCACCTCATGCATTTCATCTGTTCACTGGAGCTCGGCATTCTCCATTTAGACTCAGGAAAGGAAAAATCAAAGTGGACCAAATTATCCATCTACATGCCCACACTTTAAATAGTTATTTAATTGTTTGAGCGTGTTGCACCATGATTATATTTCAAGTGGGTGAAATTCCAGTTGCATATTGTACCATTCCTTTTTGTTTTTCAGTCCACACTGTGTCACTTTGTGCGGTATAATGAATTTAAATATTGTTTAAAGAAGATACTGTTGTTTAACTAAATCTACTCTGTGGCAAAGGCCATACGCTGGCTATAATGTACATGTTTGATTACATACAGCCCCTGGTTACATAGCCCATCTTACTGGTAACAGTTGTGTTGTACAGTAAAGTGCTGTCTCACCTACAGTTTATTTTAAGACTCATTTACTTAACTCTAATTGTATTATTCACACAGAGTAAGAACGGAATTGAGTTTCGGGAAGTCTCTTAGTGCAGCAGCTGTATGATCCTCACCTTCTCCTTGTTACTTTAGTGCAGTGTCAGTAATGCTTTGGACCATGGCCCAGACACCCATGCAAAGTGACAGGCTAGTCCCATTAAGGTTTCCTAATCAAGTGTCCTCTCCTCCTTCCTTTCTATCCCCCTTTTCTCTGCCTTCACAGAGAACTAGTGTTTTGGCAGAGAGCTCTGTGCTAAGGATTCAAGGCCGTGTTTGTGTTGGAAATGGGCCAATAGCCTCTTCTATCTGCCCTCCTTTCCCATATGGGGATGGTTGCTGCAAAGCAGCTAAATCAGGGGCAGTCATTACCTTGCCTCAAAGATACTTCTCCATCTTTTCATCACTTCATCATCAACTGTAGGAGATAGGGAGCGATATTGTAGATTTGCAAGAAAAGCAAGAAAATCAAATGGATAAGAAAAGAGTTGTGAATAATATTTAAGGCTCGTTCTTATTTGTATTTCATTTTTTATTTTAAAGGATTGTATGTCTCCACACTAGGGCTGTCACGATGCCAGAAATGTAGTAGTCAGTACCAATACCAGTGATACAGGCATTGTGTCATGTCACTCTTTTTTCTAGTGAGTTTTTTTTTTAGATGAGATGAGATTGTTTCAGGAAGGAGCAGGCGCTCCTGACAGCGTGGTCACCGAAGCAAACAGGCCCGGCTCTGGAGCACACAGCATCTGGGTAAGTCAGTTAACACAGCACAACCCCTCTTAGCTAGGAAAGTATACACTCATCTAGGCAATCAAAGGTCTCATTCTCATCTTAAATGCATCACGCAGGGAGAGGAGACCAATACCATTAATGTACGAGCCCAGGTTAGCTTAGCTACTGTAACAACATGCTGAACTATTCACATATTGAGTATTGGTCTGAAAATTGTATTTTTATTATGTATTTATATTTTTGTTGTTGATTGTTTTCATCCAATTTTCACCCTTTTTTGAGTAATTGGAC
The DNA here is from genome assembly GCF_010015445.1 of Perca fluviatilis. NCBI lineage: Eukaryota > Metazoa > Chordata > Actinopteri > Perciformes > Percidae > Perca > Perca fluviatilis. The sequence continues at coordinate 28,625,691 of NC_053114.1, forward strand.
TGATCTTGGAAACTGTTTTGAAAAGGTTTGAATTCACAAGATTAACTAACTAAACCAACCAATTATTGCTACGGTTATAGTCGTTAGAGCAGCTGGTAAGAGTCATTATCCAAAACTTTGCCTGTAGTTTCAGTTCTGGATCAGGCTCAGAGCTGCAGCCTGTTGTGGAGGCCCTGCTGCTGCATGGTTATCTCATAACCCTGGGCACTGAAGCATGAGCACCAGCCACTTCCAACTCTCTTAAAGAACTCATTAAGTAGGCCTCATATTTTTTCAGCTGCCAGGTGCCTGCCGGCGGCCGTGGACTAGGATGAAGAGGCTAGTGTGTCCATGCCAGGCAGGGGTGGAAACTACAAGGTTACTACAAGGAAACTACACGGTTGGGGGGGTAGAGCTTTGCTTGAGGAAATAGGCCTGGCTAGAACTAGATAGGAAGTACAGAGACTGTGTATCAAAGAATGTCACTTTGCAACTTCAAGGCTTTAATTTCTTGTGCATTTGTCACAGTGTATCAAAATAAGGGAAAATGAAGATTTGGAGCATCCCCCCAAACTTGATTGGAACTTGTTTTGGTGGAACATTTTCACCCTGCAAAAGAAAAGGCCACATACATATTAACTGAAAGTTACTGTTCACACAATACAATAAGGTGAGTTACTGTATATAAATTAGCTGGATACATGGTTAAAAGCAATTTGCTTAAAAAGTAACTTTTTACTTTACTCGTTACTTTTACGTTACTTTTAAAAGCAAGCGTCTCTGGCAGAGACTGAAGTTAATTATACAAAAAATATCTTTGACCATAAAGCCAGTCTGTGGGTTTATCAGTGAAACGTCTGAACTACACTGCAGACTGGATTCTCTACTCACAGAGTGACGGCTGATCCATTATGAACGAGTCCAGCGCAGGTTGTATGCACATCAGCAGGTCATCAGCGTTAAACGTGTTAGTGTATGGAATGTCTGTATCAACTTGTACTGGTTGCGCAGCCACAATTGTCCGTGCGTTGTCGTAGACACATGCAGTCTCTTTTCTGGAAATCCTTGCGTGTCCGTGCAACCGACACAAGTCCACAGCCATCTCCACCACATCCATCTGTGAGGTTGTCAGCTTTGTGTCTGCCCGGCTCAGAACGCCGTCCAGCAAAAAGCCACAAAGCTTAAAATGCTTTCAAAAGTTAGCTTTGGCTGTGCTACCAGCCTCTGTCACAGCGCAGCTGAGAAGGCAGCGTTGCTGTCAAATCTGTCCCTGGGAAAAGTTACGTTGCGCTGAATAGAAAAAGGAACTACATTTCATTACCAAATTTTCAGCAGTAGCGCGTTACACTACTTTTTACCCGAAAAAGTAGTCACGTTACTTTGTAACGCATTACACCCAACACTGGCCATGTGTATTTTGTCCATAGCAAATCCCCACCAATATGTCCCAAACATCCCAGTTAGATAGTAAATGCCGTAAACCTATTCTTTTCAAATCTTTACAATCATTCCCCGAAATAACCAAGCAGGCCTGCCTTGTTGCATGATCCAAATTTTCTTTAAAACTTGCGATTTTCAGCGTGTAGCTCGCTAGCTCGAAGTTTGTTGTTGTTTCCCGAAGGGAACGGAGTTCGAGAACAGCAACGCACAGAGGACTAGATTTATCGAGCCGTTTTTGCCTGTTTCCAGGCGTTAATTGTTCGCTAAGCTTGACTTACCCGATGCAGGCTATTTACAAACATTTACTTAGGTAAAATCGCAGATTGCCTGCCACATGACTGAGAAGAGACAAGTTGCGCTTTCAATATGCGTATGTGGGAGGGTCATGGGGAAAGTGGGAGTTCCACCCAAAAAGGTGTGAGGATACGCATAAAGTGCGCCTAATTATATATTCTGCGGTATTTATAAAGACTGCCAGTAAGAGCGCGCCTCTATTCTGCGGGGGAAATTCTCCGCCTCTTAAAAGCAGGTCTAAACCAGGAAGCGCGTTTTCCTGTGTGTAAAAATGTACCTTATTCAATGGCAGCAGACTAAAAACTAAACTAAATTAAAAAAATCTGCCTCCAATTTTGCGATTATTTAACTATATAACACTCTCTTTAATGACTTAACCCCATCGGTTGGGTTGACATATAAATTTTATAAACATATGTATACATACATAAAGCCAACAAGTATCATAACAGACCACACATACCTTCATTCTCTACAGAGATCTAAGCAGTATCTGTGCCGTCCACACCTTCCACCTGTTCGGCAACAAGTGTTTGCTGCACCACCTCTTCAATAGTAGATAGCGTGTCTATTTCTGGTGGACCTGAACCGGTTCTCCTCGATTGTGCCCGGTTGTACGCAACATTCTCTTTTGTTCTGCTTTATGTCTTGCCACCGTTTTTTTTTCCCGAGGGATGTTCAGGTTTATTGTTACTTCACGCACTAATAGGTCAATTTCATCGTCACTAAATTTAAGCTTGCACCTTCTTTTTCCCGTAGGAAGAACCATGATAGATACATGCGGGCCCATTCTTTGCTCTTTTAGAGGCGCGCTTATTACGCTAGAGGGCGGAGTATGTCCCGATTGCCTGATGGGCGTCAGGTTTGATAAATACTATGCAAAATGAGGAAGCATAGTGTGCGCTATTACCGAACTGGCATAAACAGACACAGCGTAAACTGCGCTAGTGTTAGTAAATCTACCTCAGAGATCGGAAGGCGAGGGACATCCGGCGGAACATTCAGAGGCGCCGGATGTTAGGCAATTATCCAACAATGGAAATGTACGGTCGCTGATTCAGACTACTTACACACAAATACATGGGAACATAGGCTCCAGGTAGAAAAATACCGAAATTCCCCTTTAAGGATTCACCCACACAGCGAGAGTTTGTTGAGTTTCGCTCCACTGACAACCAAGCTGAGCAAAATGTCGTGACCAACTCAGAAACCTTGTTGATAACTAATCCAAGTTAAGCTACCACTTTAAGACTACCTGTAGCTGTTTTTATAACAGCCTTAACTAATTCCTTTCACTGATGGCTTTTGCTGTGAGCCACCTGCAGGATGTTGACAATGAATTAAAAGCATATGAATGTAATTTAGTATTAGTAGTCTAAATTAATAACATTGTCACTTTCCCAAATAAAATCATGTCTCCTGGTCTAGAAATAAAGTTAGTAAGTTCAAAAAGTTCAAAACTCTGACACTAATTCTACACTTTATTTGGAAAGCCTGCATTGAGATACATAGCAAATGCCATTGTGTATAATTTTACAAATAGTAGCAAGCACATTTATAGAGACCTTATTCATACTGCTGAACTAAACAAGCAAAAAACAAACATACAAAAATGAAGTGTGATTGTCTGATTAGAGGCGTAGGACTGGTCCTACACATTACACTGTCTACTTAGCAAGGGAACCCTTTCAGAGTGTTGAGATATAGGCCTAGCTATAGCATGGAGTCCCCTTGCCTGACTCTGTGCCTCCCCACATTTAAACCAGGCGTCCCAGGCGGAGTGCAATTGATTTTGGCAGTGGATAGAATAAAGATTGATTGAATCAGAATGGAAAGGACCTCACTGGAGGATCGACCATGCGGTAACCCTTGAGGTGTGGACGCCTTTGCCAAGAAAGTACTCACAGTTATTGTAGCGTAAGGAGCAATGCGATTAAAGCCCATAGCTTCCACACACAGAACACTGGAGGTGGAGAATGTGTCCTATGGAGAAATTACACATGTGACCACTAGACTGTGGTTTTACTGTTAATTAGAAGATTGTCTAATATCTACCTCACTGTGGTCTGGGATGATGAGGGAATGGAAACGGGCGCAGAGACACGAGATGTATTGAACATACAGTAATAACACACACTGAGAAAGTACTCAATATATGTGGTCTCTTTTTTTCTTTCTGTATGGTGTCTGTTTAGTGTAAACCTGCTCTCATCAAATCAACGTTAAACAGGATTAGGCTCTTATTGTTTTTGGAGTGAAGCAGCGAGGCTGACCAAAAGAGGGAAGCGTTACTTATCCAACCTTAGCCAACCTTTTTTGAATGCTGCGAAGCAGCAGCTGGGGTTGATAGTTGGTTTCATTCAAACATTTTGCAAGCTGTAGCTCAGGGGAATTCAACCGTTAACAAGTGTGCTCGTTAAAAGCTTGACACTGTTATATTTCTACAATTATGCGATTACAGTATAACTGACATATCAATTGTGTTGCCTTCACAAACTTTACCTCAACATAAATATCGGGGAGGTCCCTGTCATCTCTCTATTTGCCAAGTGCGTGATGTGTCATAAGTGTGTATTTACAGCATACTCGCCTTTTCTATCCAGGGACCTCGTCTAACACCTGTCAGAAAGCAGCTTCACCAGAGACAATCAAAGAGCAGCGCGTGGCATGTTTGATGTGTACTCAAACATAATGTGCTGTGAAAACATCCTTATGCTCTGCCAACGCTAAGTCTTGCTCCGTCTCTCTGGCACTGGCTCCTCTCTACTCGTGTGCCTGCAAGGCTCGTGTTTATCTCAGTTTTATACTTCTTTATGCTCACACACAGAAGCGACACTGTGAGCAGATGAACAGGCCTAGAGCTACTAAACGGATTCATCTGTTGCATATACACAGCAAGTTCTCTGTTTTATGTTTGTGACTTTCACAACTTTGTCAATATATAATAAGTAAGACACTGAACTGATGTCAAAATGACAATGAAATGCCCTTTCTTAGCTTTAGGTATATTAGTGCTATAGAGCAAGAAAAAAAAACACTGCTCTAGATCACTATTATATCTATTTTTCATAGTTTGAACCAGGTATGCCAAGTGTTTGTTCAGACCAAAAATAGGTTGTTTAGATCAAAATTAGCACACCAGGAAATGCAAGGGCTGTGTTGGTGAGAGCATGTTACTGTTACAGCTTTTTACACCTTTGGCTTTGTACTGAACTCACATACCTAAGACCATATTCACATTTCGAAATATTGAATTCTGTATTTTTTTTTTATAATTCTGATATTTTCAAAGATTTCTTTATTAGAGAGTCATAGTAAAGTTTTTTTTCATTTCATACAAAAGGTTATATTTCATATATAGCATTTCCTCACCCTTTAATATATCACTACTGTGTTTTACGATAACCTTTGAAAAGAGGCCATGTTGAATGGTTATGGAAAGGTATGGAGGTTGGTTGGGGTGGTGGATGGGTCAAACAGGACTTTCACCCAGGAGACCGGGGATTGTGTCCCACGTGTCACGTTTCCTAAACTCAACCGTAGCTTTCTTCTTTTACTAAACCCAACCGGTTCTTCTTTTCCTAAACCCAACCCGTCCGCTGTATACGGCCCTCAAAATGCGTACAGATAATGCATGTTATCGCGTAAACATACACGCCACTTTCTAAAGCCAAGTGGCGTGTATGTTTACGCGATAACATGCCAAGTGGCGTGTATGTTTACGTCCGCTGTATACAGCGTAGACATACACGCGGATAGCTCAAAATGCGTACGGATAACACGCCACTTGGCTTAAGAAGGTAGGCGTGTATGTTTTCGCGAAGTCATGTTGCAGTTGCAGTACTTGAAATCATTCTTTGCTCCGTCTAAGAAGCCTTACAAATATTCTTGTGTATTCTATACAGGTATTACTTGTGGCGGGCTCTCTGTTGTCTTGAGAGCCCGCCTGTTGTCTTGTCTTGTTCCTCCTAAACTTTTTTCAATGACAACAATCACAAACAGCCGGTACACATTTTTATTTTATTTTTCAGCTCCCTTATACCCATGTGACGCACACTTTAATCAAGCCTCTCAAAATACAACACACACACACACACACACACACACACGTACGTGAGCCCCGTCTCTGTTGACTAACGTACTGTTGTGTTTTTCGTGAATGCCTCTACAACGTGTAACATTAGACAGCCAATCACAAGCATGATTAGATCAGGTCACAAGCATGCTGCATGCGTCTTGGCTCACTGACGCTGATGAGATTTACTGTTTAGGTAGTCAATTTGGTATTGAAAGACAAAACATTTTTTGATACTCAATACTATTGAGCCAGTTCGGTCAGTGCCTAAAATTATTGAAATTCGGTACCATGCCCTACTTAAGTTGAATGGAGAAAACAACAGCGCTGGGTGCAAGAGTGCCTGGCTTGGGAGGGCTGTTTCGTAAAACAGTGTTTGCTCTGGTGGCCCACTTGTTTATGGTATCAGAGGTGGCAGGCAAGACCCCTATTTTACCTTATGTCCACAATAGCGTAACAGATGCAACTTTACTATTCTTGTGCTCACCCACTGTGGAGATCCAGCAGGATTGGCTCTTGATGACCCACTTGAAATGATCATACGTTCTCTTCAGGTAGTTACGCTGGGCAGCTCAATTTTGTTTCATGATGTGTTTGGTGCACCAGGAGACCAGCCAGAGATTATAGCTGCTGGAAGAAGAGGTTGCAGCACCATTTTCTTTTTGCAGTGAGGGTCCACAAACATTTGCTCAAGCACAGTCTATCCCAATAACCTGCTATGACCTTCCTGGAAAGGGAGGATCAGACTACCATTTCTTTTCAGAAAAAGAAGGCATGACTAGTTTTGATATGATTAGTCTTGCATTGCCAGACCTATCTCCACAGCGCTGCCAAGGAGGGTCTGGCTAGTCCACACAACATTCTGGGATAGGAAAAAAACGTGCTCTGGTTTATTGGCCATCCATCCATCCATCCATCTTCGTCCGCTTATCCGGTGTCGCGTCGCGGGGGGAGCAGCTCCAGCAGGGGACCCCAAACTTCCCTTTCCCGAGCAACATTAACCAGCTCCGACTGGGGGATCCCGAGGCGTTCCCAGGCCAGGTTGGAGATATAATCCCTCCACCTAGTCCTGGGTCTTCCCCGAGGCCTCCTCCCAGCTAGACGTGCCTGGAACACCTCCCTAGGGAGGCGCCCAGGGGGCATCCTTACCAGATGCCCAAACCACCTCAACTGGCTCCTTTCGGTTTATTGGCATTTCTGTAAATTAATCACAATTGTCTTGGTCAGCGCTTGGCGGAGGAACGCCTCTTCAAAATGGCCTCGGGAAGGAACTTGTTTTGGTGGAACGTGTACGTTCTAAAGTTGTTTTAGTCGTGCAACAGAAAGCTCAGATTGGACAGATAGTCTAGCTAGTCTCGATTTACCCTGCAGAGTTCTAAGGAGCAGTGAACCATAGTCCTCATAAATCAACTGGAGTTTAGAATGTCAATGTCGACTCCGTTAGTTTGCTGAAACACGGAGAGGAGGGGGATGAGATGGGATGAGGAGGGAGGGGCGAGCTAGTCTCGTTTTGTTTGAAAATACTTTGAACGTCAACAAGAATAACGTCACCCAACATCGCTTAGAGCACCTTTTAAGTGCAAAGCCGCAATGCGATTTAAACCGGCTCATTGTGTGCTAGAGTTGTTAGTAAACCGAAACAGTGGTCTCTCCTCAGTTCATTGCTTTGAATTCTTTAGTTCAGTTCTTGTTGATGTAACAGACTGATGTGAACGTCTGGAGAGAACGTCAGTCTTCACGATAGACTGGCATCCCCACACATCTAGGATACGGTAATATCTTCCATGAGTTCACCTGGAACTCCCTAACAGCAATTATGTTAAGTCTTTTTCTCTCTGCCGTAGATTTTTCCACATAGAACCGGGCTATTAACTGATGTTATTTAGAGGTGTGCTGTAACAAACGCTAATGTTAGCTAATGTCAGCTAACGTTAGGCTTTATGTGAAAAACAATGGCAGAGAGAAACAGACTTGCTTGATGTTTTGGAGTTTCAGGTGCATGGAGAGGAGGTGGCTATTCACAGATGGTCCAAATGTAAACAGAGAGAGAGAGAGAGAGCGAGAGAGAGAGAGAGCGAGAGAGGGTCAAGGAGGTGCTGAGCGAATCAGTGTGCTGCACGCAGCTCTACAATGACATAAGATTTAACCCATTTTAACTAGTAACAAAATAGAAATTCAATATTTGGCGGTCAACGTTAAAATTGTGGCGGGCCGCCACAAATAAATCAATGTATGGGAAACACTGGCACGAGAAGAACATATGCCAGTTTAGTTGTGCCATGGATGAGGGTTTAGACTGAATCTTTTAGTTTTTTAGTCAAGACAGAGATTTGCTCTGTCTCTGTCTTGACTGAATTTCCCTGTCACATTCTGTTCAATCCCTGAGGGTTCTTTTGAGTTCAGTTTGGCCAGTTCTCCCATCACTTAAGCAAAAGATTGCATAACCTGGCCTTGGAGGCTGTGGAGCTTGTCTCCTTGCCCAGAGAGGAACCTGGAACATTTCATTTTTCTAACTCACTCTCTCGAAATCTCTTTCATTCTCCTCTTACCTAATTTTATACTGACCCCGGTGCTAGGTTTGGGTACAGTGTTGCAAACCAAAAAAAAATATCCTCCAATGCTTTCCTCTTCTTATTGTCAGAATTCAGCAAGAAAAATGTACTGACTCATGGAAAGGACTTCCTTGCCCTTGGGCTTGTGGTGTGGTTGAGCATAGGGAAGTTCTCAGGTTCAGACCCAGATGGCACCTGTGGCTGTGTGGAATCCCATTGCTCTTTTATTCCCCTCCAGAGGTTAGGGCTGGAGATTCCCTTGCCAATGCCCAGTCAGCACCACAATAGTTCAACAGCCATTGCTGGTTAGATTCCAGGCCTCAGGCTAAAACAAAGCTGAGCTCTTGTATATTGTGCATATGTATTGACCAGTGGCGGTTATATCACCTTCGGTCCTTTTAACACCGAGACGACATAATACCGACTACACAGTAGACTGAAGTTCCACTTATTTGAAAGTGTTCCTTGGTTAATTAAGAGGTAGAAATAACTACATTTAAGATTCCTTAAAAAATAACTTTACTTGAGGAACTCTCCCAAGACACCAACAATGCAGAATGAGTGTTGATAAATAAACTTCAATTTAAATGGGATGCTCTCTGAATTTACACCCTAACATCAGTGCGCTGCCTTGGTTATGTATTTGATATTATTTCCTTTGAGTCTCTTTAATGATGTGCATGCATTTCTTTAAACCTTCTTTATGGTAGGGTATTAAAAGCACAGAGCTGTGTTCTTATCCAGCTGGGGTATTGCCCCAGACGCCAACTGTCTTTATAGAGCAGTGACATTAGCTTGTTTATTGGTTGCAGGGGCGTAAAATGCTATTGTTTTAATTGCTTGTACATGCTCCTGGGATCCATGGAGATTACAGAGACTGCAGATGCCAGCATATTGGAAATGGGATAACAAAACGAAACTAAAGAAAGCCAAAATATACATTAGCTATATTTGATTTGCTTTGAACTCACTTGACAAAATTGCTTCTAGTGATTGTATATCCTTAAGGCATTCAAGAAAGTGATGTTAGTCAGGCAAGTCGAGCATAATACGTATAACACGTAAGCAGACCTTACGAAGAGCAGCATAATTGCATTATTTGCCATTTCATACCGGACATGTTTGCTTTGGTCAAATTTTCCAAATACTCCCAACAAGCTTGATAGATGGAGAGCTCAGTATAGCTGGTTGAAATGTAAGTTTTTCCTACCTGCATCAAGCTTGTCATACTCTTACACAGAGACACACCCAAACCCACCCAGCCATGTAGACACTCATACCTTTGCACGTACATACACAAACAAACACATGCTAACATTGTTCAATGGCGTCTTGCACTATCCTTATCTCATTCCTTGTCTGCTGCCTTTGGCACTTAACTACCTTTTTACATATGCACGTGCTGAACTTTTGACCAAGGCCCACTGGTGTGACATTAGCCAAGAGAGCTGTGGGGAGGAGGAGAGGGAGCCAGCGGCTTTAACAAGTTCCTGAGAGCTTTGGGCCTCGTCTTGCACGCCAGTGGGGTGATTTCACAATGTTGCTAAGGGCCTGTTTAGTGCTTTGAATGTGACTCTGTCCCTGCTCTCTTTCTCATCAAACTCCTTCCCCAACTCCCCACCATCCCTCTCCCTCTGGCTGTCTGCATTCCCCCCTGCTTCCCATAAGCCTTTTCAGGCAGCTGGCACTGGGACTGTAAGCCATCTCCCAGCTCTTGAAGGATGTCTCCCTACTCAGTTAATAAGGGTCCCCCTTCACCTGTTTACCATGGGGACGGACATTTAATGAAGTGCCTAACAAGTGGCTCCACAGAGTTGCGTTGACTGTCCTCTAGCTGCTCCCTCCTTCGCCTCCATCTCGCGTCTCCTGCTCCCCTCCATCCTTAGAGGGAGAATCTCTGTGCACAGCTTGCCAGCGTGGGGGAGTTCCCCGGCATATCATTGTTAGGCAGGAAGTGGTAAGGGAGGAGGAAAGGGACTTTCACTTGTGAAACAGGGAGACATGATGGCAGTGCTACCGTGACAGCTGTGTGGTGCCGTGGTTGCTGGGGCAGAACACAGTGGGCAGAGGTCCCACACACCAGGCCCCTCAGCCTCATCCAGAGCAAATGAGCTGCCAGGCCAGACTAATGGAGTCCTAATTGGTGATTAGAAAAGAGGGAAAGGTGAGGGAGTGTCTACTGGCGTGGACTGTTAGCAGGATGAAGCAGCAGGCCGCTGTATTCAGTGTTTCACTAACACAAATCAGCAATTACTGTTTTTATGCAGATGCGTCACTGTTTAGTGCACTAGCTGCATCCCATAAACAGATGATGAAAAAGAAAACCATAAACTGTAGTAATATAAACACATTAATACATAATTACACATTTTTCTTCCAACACAAATAGAGCAAGATGTGATTTCTATTCAATATATAATTTCTCCTCAACAATGTTGCTTGTGAGCTGTGACTTGAATGTTGTCATGTATTTTAGTTATCTTGAGCAAATGAGGTTGGAGCCACACCAAGAATTGTCGAGGGGGTTATTTAATTTTCTGTGAAAAAATGGGCACTTTAGCTCTGATATGTTACCATCAACCTCTATATAAATATGAAGAAAGGGCCCTTAGGTGTGGATAGTGTTACACACTTACTTTATATAGTTCAATGGAGAGGAAAGGGGAAGTAACATCCTGACAGAATATCAACTACTGAAACAGGACCCTTTCCCTACTTTGTGAATGACACGATGGGCTGAGAGTTGTATGGGGCTGCTTTTGTGAATGGACGAGGCCCCAGGCTGATACTGATTTGGTAGATAGGGTGACGTCTGCTGGGATCCAGGGCCTGGTGGGCTAAGGAGGACAAGGGCTGTGATGACTGCCTGTCTGCTTCCTGCTACTAATCCACCACATTAGCTGTGTGTGTTACCCTATTTATAGCCAAGCCAGGATGTGAATAGACTATTAGTCTAGTTTCACTTTTCATACAGATGGTAATTTTAGTCTTCTTTTGCTCCGCATCTCGTCCCTCTCCTTCACTGAGAGTGCTGATGGGATGTAGGATAGAGCCCTCAACATTGTCCCTTTATGGTGTGTGTCTGGATGAAGTTATTTTGATTGCTTTTTATTGAAGAGATCCAAATGTGAGCTGTATCTAACTGGCGCTTAAATTATAATTGAATAAAACGTGGTTTGCCATGGTACAAATACAGTATGTCTGTGTACACACGGTATACTGAATGACTAGAATAAAAAAAACAGAAACCCATGTACAATCTAACGCAATCCAATGCAACAGTCCTTTTGTCAAACCTACATTTTTTGATTGTTGTTGACGTAGTTTCAAGTGAGGTAATTCGGCTTTGTGGTTATTTCTGAAGCTCTGTGGTTATTTCTGAAGCTGTGGTTTTAACTTATTTGCAATCAATTAGAAACACCTTTCAATATGATGCAGTCCTTCCATACAATGAGTCAACACATTGTAGGCATCTCAACAAAAACGCAAATATTTTTAAATGTCGGGGCTGGTGTGCTGTGCCATGTCATTACGTTGGACTTTTTCTATTCCATGCGATTCAACTGTCCACATTCTGTCTTTTTCTCTCTCATACACATATAGACACACATTGGTGCCACACCTTAAGAAGTATAGGAGCGACAGAAACCTTTTAAGTACTGTAATGTTAGTTAGTAGTACCTCCAAACTGAAGTGTGAATTGTCAGCTTGCCACTGTGGCAGTTATTCCGGGGATGCCAAGTAGTGAGGTAGCTAATGTATGTGCCCCTCTTCATTAACTGGCCAGCTATTTATTGTAGAGCTTTTATTTTATGCACCCCTTTTCTGTCGATAAAGCATTCCTCTTTTTTTACACCTCTGTCTTGGAACAACCTGGCAGACTAATCAAAAACTTCTGAGGAACTTCGTGGGGGCTTAAATCCTCTAATGGTGTAGGTGTGGGAAAATGTTATGGGTCCCCACCGACAGCCTTGAGGTCCAGCCAGAACACTCTTATTTTTGTGTTCCACTTAAAACCTAGGTGGAGAAGCAACAAGAGAGCACTTTTACACAGATGGGCACAGGTAGGAAAGCATACAGACAGCAATCCCATTTGCTAATATTGACATGGGTGTCCCCGTTCAATCTTGTTACAAGGATTATTGTCTATTGAGATCCCATTTCATTAGGCTAAAACACACACCTCAGGGTGCACACTGGGGCTGCTGCAGGGGCCCTGGCCTTTTAGCCTTGTTGCTGGATGGAAAGGGGGAATCCTGTAAGGGGTTTTGCTGAGGATCACTGTGTACTTCCAAGTGTGTCCCAGTAAATGCATAATGTAAATTTAATATGTGTATGTTTCATGCTATATATGGCTATAGCATGAAACATGTTATACCTTACAAGATAACACCACAGGGTGATGATACTTCAGTTCAGGCCCAGTGGGTGGAGTAATGTAGTCACATATCCTGCTAACTGCTCTATAGAAATGCCTGTTCTTGAATTATATCCAAAATGCATATGAGAAAACAACCCACCACCCTCCCCATGGCCCCACTCCAGATTACGTATTGATTCTTGATATGAAAAGCTCATTACATAAACAAAAACAGCAACACAAAAAAGCCAGTGAACCTTTGCATAAATCCTTTAATTGAATTTCCAGTGGCGGTGGTTGAAGGTTCGTTTTTTAATTGAATCCTTTGCTGGCATTGTGATTTGCATGCACAGGAGTGGGTCCTGTCCCAGATAAAGTGCCATTGATCCTTATTAAAGCTCACCTCTGGCTGCGCTGTGGACTAACAGGAAAAATTAAATGGGTTCGTGGTGCATATACTTACAGTACTGGCCCGCAAGGCAGGACTGCGAACCAGCACAGAAAATAGGAGAATTAAAGAGATTGGAGGAAAAGAAAATACAATTATCATGAAATAAATTTTCTAAATTATCCTGGCTTCAGTCATTTTTATTAAGCCATTTTTACATGAGGCATTCTTTGAAGCTATCCTTGGCAGCTTATAAATAGCTGACATCTGAGCTCTTGTTCAGGTTTGGCAGCTGATCCGATATCATACAAACAATAGTCCCTCACAAAAAGGACAGGATCATGATTGAATTACAAATTATATTTTGTCCTCTTAATGAGTTTCAGGTTAAATTATCAGCAGTATGTTTATGTAATTCTTAGGGATGTGAAAAGGCACCTGTTAGCTCAGCAGCACATTGAGAAAAGAAGGGAAGTACGTTATCTATCTTGATTTGGCCAGTGATATCATGTGTGATCAATCGGCTGATTGCTGAGCATTGATCGGTGTTTTCTCTTGGTTTGGTGGAGGGCATTAGTGACACTGAGCGTTCCTATTGGATTTCCTGTGGAGGAGGATACAACAGCAGGCAGGCGGCTTGCATCACATCTCATCAATACAACTTGGACAGGTTGGCCAATGAAGTATCATTCTTTTGTGTTGTGGGTTAGGTGTTTTTCCTAAGGTTGTTCCTGCTTATTGTCTAATAATTGGTCTAATGTCTATGTCGGAGAAGGACTGTGCAATATATCGATATTATATTGACATCGATATGAGACTAGAATTAAATTTTGAATATCGAAATATGACGTGTTGTCTTTTCCTGGTTTTACAGGCTGCATTACAGTAAAGTGATGTAATTTTCTGAATTCACCAGACTGTTCTAGCTGTTCAATTATTTGCCTTTACCACTTAGTCATTACATCCACATTACTGATGATTATTTATCTAAAATCTCATTGTGTAAATAATTTGTGAAGGCATCAGTAGTTAACCCCTTCAATATCGTTGCAATGACATTGATGTTTTTGGTCAAAAATATTGTGATACTTGATTGTCTCCATATCGCCCAGCTCTATGTCTGAGTATGCGTGATTAGTGTTTCCCTGCCTGTAACTGCCTCGTCTCTCCACCTCAGTATAGGGTGCACAGGCTGACTTTGAAGTGAATAGTTTGAATAAGATCAATGTGAATACATATCCTTTGGAGTTTTATTGTAATCACACATAGTTTTTGTTTTCATTCATTGCTTTCGTAGCCAAAAAAAATGTTCTGTGTGCCTTTTAGGCATAACAAACATGTTGAAAGGATTTGCAAAGCCCTTCATGAAGGGTTTGAAACTACTTTTGTGGCCCTTTTTTTTTTTTTTTCTTCATTTGTTTTGGGCTTTTCCGCCTTTAATGGACAGGACAGCTAGGTGAGAAAGGGGAGAGAGAGGGGGAAGACATGCAGGAAATTGCCACAGGTTGGACTCGAACCCCGGACCTCTGCGTCGAGGCACAAACCTATGTTTATGTGCGCCTGCTCTACCCACTGAGCAACCCGTATATATTAACCCGTGTATATATTATTTTTTTCCAAAGATTTTAGCAACATTGTCTTCAAGATCTAAATCAGTCTTTCTCTCTGAATTACACACACACACACACACACAACACACACACACACACACACACACACACACAGTTATAGTCCTTTATCCCATGGGTTAAGTGCTAATCCCCATGCACACAGTAATGTCCACTCAGATAAAATGTTTAACTGTATTGACTTGAATGTTGTCCTTTCTTTTGGGCATCTGCTCTGTTTTGTGTGTGTGTGTGTGTGTGTGTGTGTGTGTGTGTGTGTGTGTGTGTGTGTGTGTGTGTGTGTGTGTGTGTGTGTGTGTGTGTGTGTGTGTGTGTGTGTTCATGTTACATTTTGACTGAGAGCCTGTTTGATGGATGCTTGAGCATGTTAGAGTGTGATAGGAAGTCCATTCTGTCTGTCAAGTGGTCACTGACTAGCCTGCAGTAATACGGGTACAGTAATACTATTATCCTGGAACACAATAGGTGTACATCATACCCTTTGTAATTGCACTGAAACATGTATGGCAGACTGACTTTTATGGTGCCCTATACACAGCGTGCCCACCTGTGAATGGCTCCGTGCAGTGGCCTTTGAGTAGTGGAACACTCAGGTAATGAAACAACAAAGAGACATACAGTAGATGTTGTACAAACATAATTATAAGCTAATAGAACACCTAATAAGGGGTTATTGTTATTTGAGAGTTTAATTAGTCACTGCACTTACTGTAGACCAAGGTTTTTCAGAAATATTGAAAATAGTGAGGCTGGACAGGCAACACTGACAAAGCATGGTTATTGTACATACCTGGCCACTAGTTTCTGCTTAATTGTTTCTAAGAGAATATATTCTTTTAAATGTTGAATTGGTAATTTAGCATAGTTTTAAGTGATGTGTAAAACGTGTTACTATAAAATGTTTTTTCTCAGATCAACTAGACACAACTCAAAATAGAAAAATAAACTATTCATGTAGACTGGGTATAAGAGAGAAACATAAGGGTATAACAAAGAAAAGTACTGCATGTCCAATGCCATGCACTCTAATTCCAGCACTGTAATATATACTACCTTACGAAAAGCAGAAGAAGCCAGGGTGTCAGCAGACGTGTATAAAGTACTAAGAGACCCAGACTTCAGTAAAAGTACAAGTGCTCTATCAAAAAAGTGACTGGAGTAGAAGTTGAAGTGCTCTTTAAGCACCACACTTAAGTGGAAGTACTAAAGTATTCAACATTTTTTGAACTTTTTAAAATTGACTACTCAAGTACTGAAATAGTACAAGTATTGTGTTATGTAGTTATTAAAGAAAGCAGTCAAAAGTTTGAATATCATATTGTTTATATTATTTCAAATGTTTAGCCTAAAGGACACTCACAATTCCTTTGGCTGTAGCAGCAGTACAAGGACAGGAATGCACAAGAGCACCTTAAAACACTGAGCTAAACAATGGGTCAAAAACACCATTCAGCGTGACACAGCCTTCATGATAGCCAGCTACTTAATGTTAATTTAAGGGAACACCGAAGCATGTCATGAACCGCGGGTAGCTAGTTAGCTAGTTATCTAGTTATCTAGCGCTTACTGATAGCTTAAGCTGGTGTGCCATTTGTGTATTGTATTTGTAACTTACCTTGATATGTTTCTTCAAATTTTCCGGTGAATTTTTGAAGGCCGTTATTTCGCAATCTTTCGGGAGGCAGAGTAGGCACTTCATTCTATATGACTTGTCTTACACTCTGACAAATGAAAACATGGACTCTAAGTAGGGCCAGGGGTGGTCTCCTTCCTCACCCTCCCCGCCACGATCACTCGAAGTTGAAGGTGGTGTCTCTGGTTCTTCCATCTCGAAAAAAACTAACAAAGCTCAAGTGTTCTCAATGCAGGCAGGCAGCAGAGCGAAAGGCACCACGGGAGCATGCACAGTCTTTTTATAAGACCGCTTGATTCGCTCAATGATGAGCCAGCTTCATCAAACCTGGTGACAGAGCCATCTACCGCTCTGGCAGTGATAATGTGGTTTGGAATGATTCGTAACTAGCCTGACGTCGTCATACTCAGATTCTAGTCAGAATATGAGTCTAATACTGCTCCATTGGGCTGTGATTATGGGGCATGTTTCAACTGAACCAGGAAAGAAAATGCCTCTGCACTCAATTGGATAGACCTACAACCAATCGGATCAACGGAGACAGACGTCACAGAAGCTGTGAGTAAAAGGCAGGCTTCGACAGAGCAAAGGCAGAGGTGGCAGTTTCCGTGTTGTGCGGATGGGTGTGGCAATGTGTATACATACGTGATCGCGGATCTCTGTTCCTCCTTTTAAAATGAATGCGCTGTCGATATCTTCTATAACAGACGCGATCGCAGCCATCTTTGTTGTAAACAAATTCAACCCAAGCGCTCTTTGGTGACGTGGTTGATGACGTTACTGTTGATCATCTGTCCGTCATCGTATAAAGCCCGCCCTGACAATTTGATTGGTCCGAACAGCTCTGGTTCGAGCATAGTTGCTCCACAACGGATCAAGTCCAGACCGAACTTCCCGACCTCAAATGTAAAAGCTCAAAAGCTAAGTACGGCTGGCATCCAGGCTAATTCGCAACATTTTTATAATTGTAACGAGTAACGATGCAGCACATGAAAAATGTATCAGAGTAAAAGTATTAAACTCATCGAAAATATGTACTGAAGTAAAGGTGGAAGTAGGAGGAAAAAACAATACTCCAGTAGAGTACAGATACAGCCTTTTAGTACTTTAGTACAGTAGTGAAGTAGTTCTACTTTGTTACTATACAGCTCTGGGTGTCCATTGTAGCTAATATTGGTGTTATTGATTACCTGTGCTTTCCTGCTCCTGAAAAATTCCCAATGAACTGCACTATATCATTTCTAATATTTTGCTGACCTCATTTACTAATATGGAAGTGGACAAATATTAGAAACATACCAATACAAGACCACAAACTACAGCCTAAACAATATCCCCAGAAATGAACCATGACAGAAACCTGTATTCTGTGTTGATATTTTCCTGTTATACAGGTAGCTACCTGTATGTCAGTATTCTTTTATTCTCTCTGCAGGTGTTTTGTGTCCTCCATGATTTGTGTGTGACATAATATCTTATGGCCCAATGCCAAGGTTGGAAGATGGTTAAGGATCCTTGCAAATTAAAGACACATCGAATGGTGGCATAAATGGGAAGTGGGAAGCTGTAAGATTCATTGCAAGAGTACAGCATTACAACTAAAATAGACACACATCAACAGCACT
This sequence comes from Perca fluviatilis, assembly GCF_010015445.1. NCBI lineage: Eukaryota > Metazoa > Chordata > Actinopteri > Perciformes > Percidae > Perca > Perca fluviatilis. The sequence goes on from NC_053114.1 coordinate 28,643,665, forward strand.
TCTAGGTCCATACATACTGATGACTGAAGCAGCCAGGGAAACTGAAAGCCATGCCAAAGTAAACAGCAGTATATAAGCAGTATATGATATGTAAATTAGCCAGTGTGTACTAATAAATGGTAATGAGTATGCTATATGAAACAAATGCTATATTTTGTCATTGCTGTTGTTGGTTTAGTAGTTTTAGAAGGCAAATTTGAATTTATTATGTATCAGTAATGTGTCTGTAGGAAGGTGGTTTAATCAGGCCCAGATAATCTGGTGTGGTGCGTGTCACCGTGACATGTGTTCCTGTTTGAACGAGACTTTTTCATGCTCATGTGTGTCCATAATTTTCCTTGTCTCTCCCAATACTGACCCCGCCCTCTCGATAAATCTCTTACATTGAACAGTATGTGAATAATAGCTGCACTACCATTGACTAAACTGTGTCATGGTAAGATGAAGTGGAAATAGGTGCTGTAAATCAAACTCATGGGCCTTAAATGAGCTTCAGTTTTCAATTGTCTTGGACATCAATGATTTGTTAATACCATTGATTCCTCCTTTTTTCAATCACCAGTTCTCGAGGCTCTCCATCCGTGTACAGGCAGTTTGATTTGTGGGAGTTGAAAATTCCTTGTTACCTATTGTGATGACATTGATTTGTGTAGCTGGAAGTTCTTTTGTGCATGTTGTCATATTGACCTTTTGGATTGTGTTCTAGTGCCTTTCTATAAGTGTTTTTAGAAGAAAATGTTAACATATTATTAAATTGGTCCATGAAAGTGAGGATCACTCTTGTGAGACACCGATAATTGTATACAATAAGCGCCTCAATTTTTTCCCCACGTGTTCTTGTATTGTAAATATCGACATATGTCTCAGTATCTTGGGGCAGTGCAAACTTATATTTTTAAAGTTTTCTGTGACAGAAATCCACCTCTGGGACACATTTATCATTCTACCAGCCCCACCTGGCACGGAGTGGCAGCAGTTAAACACGAGGCTGGCTGGTAGAATAGGAGAAACAAGGCATCCCTAATGGAGGCAAACAGAGGAAACATGTTCCATCAGAAGTGATTACTACTAATTAAGCTGTTTTCACAGCTGGCTGCCTTGCTTTAATATGCATGCTTGCATCATATAAAGAAAGCTGCGAGAAAAAGCATGAAAACGCTTAGAGATCCAGTTGAGTCACAGAACATTGATTAAATGGATTAATATTACCCACAGCAGACAAACACCAGAATTATCAAAAGTGATGTGTTAATCTATCCTTATGCAGAGAACAAAGAATACACTTAAACATAATAACAGCAGTTAAGAGAGAGACCGAAAAGTAAAAGTAGACATGACAGGACCCATGAGAGTGAATGGGATTGTGTGGTCTTGGTGCTATCTCCTCCTCTTTTCTATGGCTGTGGCCAGTGTTGAGTGACCCCTCTGTGGTACAGAGACCTACTAGTCCCTTTCTAACAGATCTGTGATTGTGCTTCTACTCTGTGTGGCCCCGCACCGCTCAGCAGCACATCAAAGAACAGCCAGGCTTCCGGGGAGCGACTGTTGTTCGGTGGGGCTCCAATGCGGTGAACACTGATGTTTTTCTTTCATACAAAAGCAGTTAACAGTCCATAATCCTACTCTCTGAGTAGAGAAAATACCCACAATCCCTCACTCTGGGCCTGTCATGTAGCTGTTCCTGCATGCCCTTGTGGCCAATAGAGAGGATCAAAGTGTGTATGGTGCCAGTTTACAGATTGAGGAATGAGATTTAAGCTTCAAGCATCAGAGGAGTGTGACATTTAACAATTAGTCAGCGCATCTTGTACAAAATGAGAGTTTAGAGGATTTTTAAACTTCTCTTGAATCACATTTTTTTTTATTTCACAGGACATGATTGATGGGCCATAATATCTGCACAGTTGGTATTATAATACCAGCCTTCTAACTAGCACTATTTAGCTTAGTTTTTTCTTGCAGGGGTGTAACAAATTTATAAAACAATTCAAGACTAGTCGAACTTTTTATTCTCCTTAGGATCCAACAGCCTTTTGATTATTGAGTGTTTAATCCGAAATATGAAGCAGAATTGTAAAAAGAAATGTTCCCCTTACACCTGGCATTGATGTGTCAGTGTTCATAGCACTTAACTTCTGTCTTTTGAGGCTTCGTTTTCCCTCTTGTGTATATTGAGAGACTCACATTTTGGGGAAGTGAGATTCAAGAGAAAGAAAGCCCATCAGCCCCTTACAGCCTGTCTGTTTTTTTCTCTCCCTCATAGTGGATTGTTTTGTTGACTACTGCCAAACCAGGCATGAGGTCTTTTAAGTACCCCTGTCCCATTTAAAACCACAGTAGGAAAAGAAGTTGTCCCCTGTTCTGGAATTACAACTTTCTTTTCCACCCGTTTAAAAAGACTCTTATTTTCCTGTCTGTCCTATGGTTAGGAGATCAAAGACACTTTAGATTTGGATGCCTTTGAATCAAAGAGAGAGCTTTAATTGAAATAAAAAGGGGGATGGGACTCTAATGGATAATAGCTCTGCTCAGGTATGTATTACGTCTTTTGATGGCATGGCTTGTCTCTCAAGGCTTTCAAACTGGCAGTGAAAGATATCTCCCATAATTGTCCTCACGGTATTTGAAAATTGAAGTGTAACAAAATTATTCATGAGGGTAGGCTCACTTATTGGCAAATAATTCTCTAGGAGAGTTGTTAAACTTTGCCAAAACCATTTGTAAAGGCAGCAGCTGCAAATCTTTGCTTTAATCCCATGTAACATTGTATAGCTATTATAATTTCTCTCCATCTTTTCTTGCTCTGTCCTGTTGCCCCTACCCCTGCCCCATGTCTGCAAGTGTTTTATGGTCTTCTGGGAGGTGCGAGAAAGGAGGTTTGCCAGGATGGCGTAAGCTCCAAAATATATACATTTTTCATCGACACAAGCAGCGAACAATGTGCAAAAGCAAAAACGGTAGGGCCACAGAATGAAGTGGAGAAATACTGTATATAATTATTGTATATATTGTTACCATTAGGTCTTAATTGTTGTTTAGTCCTGCTGCTATTCATTTGTACATGATGAAAGACATTATTTCAACTCAAACTGGCTTAACCAAAGAGGGGTGGTGTCTCTTTTGTGTATTTTGCCACAAGCAACAATACATTTTGTGCAAAATAAAAATAGCCATGAATGGTGCCATTAACTGAATTATTTCATATTTCTTGTGCACCACTATATGTAAAGATAATCATAATGTACATTTTATAAATGTCTAGAATAAAGGCTTGATTTTTTTGCATAACACATATTTTGCAAAGGTTTTCCAACTATGTGTCTGTGCCCCATAATGCCCCCGCCCCACTCCAAATTAAAAAATATTCGAGACTCACCCTTAATGTCATGCACTTACAATGTTTAAAGATTCAATTGAGAATGTTTTTGGCTGAAAACCAGTAAGCAACACCATGCTAATCGCTCACAATTAAAATCTCCTACACCAGTCTGGAGTCTAGTTCAGTATTTCTAAGTGGCATGCGTTTTTGTCTGCCATGATGCTGCCATAGATGTACAGTGTAGGACATTTCCTTCACCCTGAACCAGCAGTCGAGAAGTGTAGCTGTCATATTAAACCTCTGTGCTCACTCACTTAGCTCGCCACACTCTCCGGGGCGCCCCTGTTTGTCTACACCACTGTTCCGGTTCAGTAGAGAGAGCAACAGGGAGACGAGAAGCTCAATGTGCATTCCTGTCAAGAACTCCTTCACCGATCCTGTAAACCATATGCACGCACGCACGCACGCACGCACGCACGCACACACACACACACACACACACACACTAGACTAGACTAGACTTCTAATGCTGGAGGCATGCTGGCTACACTTGCACTTACCTACTGTGGTTTCCTTCATTATTGTACTAATTAATACATTTTAAGTCCTAATAAGGCCCCCTGATTATGGCAGCAATGACTGATAGTTGAATACCGTTTGTGAATTGATAATAAAGCATTCTGTGGTAATTCATAGGTTAATAAGGACAGTCTTTGAGGTTCGAGGTGATCGCACTTCAATGTGATATTTCTGCTGAGTGTGCTGGAAAACAGTCTGCTTTTAGTGCGATGGCCTTTGTTTGGGAAACAGATGCAGTGTCACACCAATAGAGGGCATTGTTGTTTAACTGCAGGCATAGAGAGCATATCCTTTGTTTATGTAGGTGTCTATGGGTGCTGTTGTTTTTCTTTCAGTCTTCCCCCCCCTTTCTCCATATAGACTGACTGAATTTGAAGGTTTTGTTTGAATACTAATTTGAGTATCAATGTTGTATTTTTTCACATTCTGTTAGCAAACGCATGGGCTAAAAACACACTCAGTCTTTTCTTTTTCTCTACCAATTGAAAGTACTTCATATCATATTTTATATGAGATCCAAATTAAAATGATTCATTTCATCAAGCTGCAGCCAATCCTCCTCTATAGGCAATAACTGGAAAATGACTTTTTCTTTCACACATTCCCAGGGAGATATTTTGCTAAAATATGTAAATAAAATTAACTTTCTGCTTTTTGGCACAGATTTGTATTGTAGATATACAGTTTTAAATATGCAGTTTATTTTATTGAAATTTGACTGGAAAACTGAAATGGGAAATATAACTGGCACTGCAGATGCCAGGCTAAAGCTTTAATACGTTCTGACCAGTGAGGAAACACAAATGAGATTACACAGAAAGGTACAGATTTGATCTCAGGTCAGCTGAAGTCATTTCAGTCTGGCAATACATTATCCTTAGACTTCTGATGGCATTGCAGTGGGGCAAGTCATCTGTAAGGTATTCTTACATTGTAGTCTTAAAAAAAAAAGGTGTGTGTCTCTTCATGTGCACGCAATTTGTTTCGAGCTCACATTAAACTATTCGCAGGACTGCTAACTGTACAGTATAGCTCTCTTTATCATCTGTCTTTGAGTTAGCAATCACACATAAATACAAACGCATGCAGGCGTACACACACACACACACACACACACACACACACACACACACACACAACACACACACACACACACACACACACACACGCACGCATATTAGAAAAAGCCAGCCAACCTGACTGTTAACCTTGGCAAAACAAGCAAAAGAGTTATCATAGTATCAAAATGATTAGTCAAATGCAGAACAGATCAGTTCAGCTTGATCTGCCATCACATGTATGATGCTGCTGTTTATTTTCTGAAATTTCATTTTTTATTTTTACTTTTTAATTTCTCTGACCATTTTTTTTCATAATTACTTTATATGACTCTTCTGTTTGCCCTTTTAAGAGGACAGTCTGTCTTCACTATATCATTGCAGTTCGGATATATAATCATTTATATTGCTTAATATATATTGATCATTTAAGATCATATAGAAAGTTGGGAAAAGGGCACCGATTATGATCGAATTGGAATGCTTCGGGATAAAAGTTGAATTTAAGTTTGATCTTCAGGTTTCTGTTCAAATTCAGTATTTGCGGACAAATGAAAATTTGAAAAACCAAAAGCATGTTTTTCATAAATGGATGCCTAAACTGTACTTGTGTAAAAACATCAGATAAGCTGAAATACTGAAACCAAACTCATTGGTCAAAGGGACAAAACTCATTCAGCCTCATTTTAACACAATTGATGAGCATTCAATCAAATGGATGCCAATTTATTGATTTAGGGCAATGCACAAAAGAAAGGATTTAAATCTTGGCCGATAGCCATTAACAACGAATCTGAAGATAGACAGGCGATTGGTCATAGATCACAAATGGCAGGAAATCCATCTCTCCTTGCTCATTTCTCCTTTTTATTTGTCCATGCTCCCACTCTAAGATTTTACACACATATTACGATACAGTCATACCCCATGTTTCTTCCTCTAAACTGCACTCTGCCTGATCTTTACCATTAGCTTGCTATAGTGTGAGGCAAAAGAGCTGTCAGTAAAGTTTATTGTGCAGGACTAAGTGGCTATACATTGGATGGTCCCGTCTTTGGGTAAAGAATGTGGGGTAATTAATATGCTGATGTCATGGCAGACATGAATATTTGAGTCTAAAATGATTTCAGATTCATTATGAAATCTGTCTGTTTCTAAACAGTCCACCCAAAAGTGATAATAATTTTGACAAAACAGGGGATCAAAGGTAATATGGTGCATGGTGTTTTCATTTGAATGTTTGGGTTATGGGGATCATTACACTGCATGAAATGCATTTAAGTTCATAAGAATGTCTTATTATCTTTAGATTTACACTACATGAGAAATATTCTTTTTATTCTACCCCTGAGTTCAGCAAGCAATTGATATGTGATCTGGGAGAGGGCAGCTTATTGATTATTGTGGGGACTTAAGCTGTAGTATGCTGGTGTGTGGACAGATCGTTCCAGGGTCTTCTACACTTAAGCCCCTGTCTTACCCATTTGGAGCCACATAAGGTATCCACTTTTGACATGTTGTAGTAAGCGCTCATTGGAAAAGATCAAACATCAAACATGCACATAGGCAGGCCAAGATAGACTATTATGTTACACCACAAACAATTAGCATCAACAGCGTCTTTTAAAGGCATATATTTAGACTGGACGCTGTTGACACCATAGGCCTGTTATTTTCCTCAGTGGGTGGACTAGGGCTGCAACTAACTATTATATTCATAGTCGATTAATCGGTTGATCGTTTTCTCGATTATTCAATTAGTTGTTTGGTCTATAAAATGTCAGAAAATGGTGAAAAATGTGGATCATTGTTTCCCAAAAAGCCCAAGATGACGTCCTCAAATGTCTTGTTTTGTCCACAACTCAAAGATATTCAGTTTACTGTCACAGAGGAGAGAAGAAACTAGAAAATATTCACATTTAAGAAGCTGAAATCAAAGAATTTTTACTTTTGTCTTGAAAAATGACTCAAACCGACTAATCGATTATCAAAATAGTTGGCGATTAATTTAAGAGTTGACAACTAATTGATGAATCTTTGCAGCTCTAGGGTGGACAAAGAAATCCATTGCACATTCTTTTTATTTCATCAGCCTTCATCTACAAATCATACAGGAATTTGAGGGTGTTTATACGAAGGTATAATATCTTCAAAGTTTATTGACATATACAATAAACAGAGATTACCGTAAAAAAGACAGCCCTTCCAAATTGGTGTGAGGATGTCCAGAGGGGTTGGAATGTGAGCTTAGCTGCGGTCTGTGTTCTCAGGTGATGGATAGCGAAGGGGAGTTGGTGGTGGGGTGGGCAGGCTTTGACCTTGGCCATGGAACAGTAAGCGCTAGCTCAGATATCTCACATGATACCCATACATAGCGGCTCATTACGGAAGAACCCCCTTATGCAAAGTGCAGAGCTCAACACTGGCTGGCTGACAGGGGCTAGCCTAGCACTGCTGACCTAACAATAAGACAACAGGGCTGTCCCCACCTCCCAAAAACACTGCCCCAGCAGTGTCCTGATTCCTTCATCAGCACAGGCCAGCAGCAGCAGCAGCAGCTGCTTTACAAGTTAAGGTGACCAAGACTTCATACAAAATGAGACCCAGAGGACTTTTTTTTTCTAGTCCCCAAATCATAAGATTCACAACGTACTAATCTTTCACCAAGTCTAAAGGAGAAGTTCAATATTTTTGAAAAATAGGCTTATCCTCCTTCTCGCCGAGAAAAAAGACTGATACCACTCACATGTCTGAATGCTGAAATCTGAGGACATGCATATAATCCAGCTCAGAGGATGCTCTTTCCACGCAGAGAGCTCTGCATCCTGTGCATGGAGACAACACCAGCAGTGAGCCAACGGGCTCCAGTGGTTCATTCAGGGCCTGGACTGGGGGAGGGGAGGACTGAAATTAAACATGTTTTGTATGTAATGAGGGTTTCAAAAGGAAGCTGGGGTAAAAAATAAAAAAATAAAAAAAGGGTAAAGTGGAGTGAGGCCACAACAACCAGGGACCACTAGGACAGAAGTGGGTTTAACTCCAGGAAGAAACAAATTCCTGGCTGTCATAGGCAGTTATATTTAGGTAGGTTGTATGATTTATTTCCCTCTTCGCATTGATTGGGAATGTTATGAAGCCACTGTCAGAAGCAAGCTAACTTAGCTTAACGCACTGACCGAAAATGAGGAAACCGCTAGCCTGACTCTCTCTATAGGTAACAAAATGCACCTCTAAAGCTTACTACAACACGTTATCTTGTTTGTTTGCACAAAAATGTCATCAAATGTAAAAATGACAATTAGGGACTGTTCGTTATAAAGGGCCACCGGAGGAGTTTTGGGACCTTTAGTAAAAATAGACTTGACCCTCCCTTCACCAGTAAAAAAATGTCTATGACCCTCTAAAATGATTGCGAAAAGAGGCATGACCCTCCCCATCAATTTATGGTTGCCTTCTGTACTGGTTAGCACTTGGTAAAGATGTGCAGATGCCACTTATTTTTAACAGCCGTGACATACATGATTTAACCTCTGCATTCTCATCTTATACATCACACTCCTGTTATGGTGTGCTGGCCATTTTACAACACAATAAGCATGGAAACTAAATGCACACTTCCTGTATTACTGCATTACTTCAAATACTATGTTACTCCTCTAGTAAACTAGTATTCACATGAAATAAAACAATAAAACATGGAGACCATTCACCAAAGCACTCTGGGTAACAAATTCAACACACAAACTGGTTGCTATGGACTCGTCACTAGGCTTCCTCAGTCATTGTATATTTTAGCACATAGGTAAAGCTGCCGAAGCTGAACATTATATTCCAAAACATATATGTTTATTTTTAAAGCAGATTTTAAATTACATTGTAACAATTTAACAATTCGCCCTTATGAAATCCAACCCCGGCACGGCTGTCTTGGAACGCAATAGACAGACGGTGGCGGAATTCCCCGACACTTAAATTCAACTAAAATGTAACGGTGAACAATGAGTGTTCGACCTACAGTCTGTTGAGATACCTCTCCAAATGCAGAAACGAAGCGCAATCGCATAAAATGTTAAGAAAAAAGATCTGTATTTTGCCGTAATCCAATGACATGAAAAAAATGTAATCCACAGAGATCAGTAGATCCACAAAAGGTAAATGATACGGTGTATCCAGCAAGTCCTACACGCATCACATTCACCAGCCAGCTCCGAACAGGTGAACGAGGCCTCTCCACTTCGCTGTTGAACACAAAGTGGAATAAAAACGTATAAAAGTCCAAATCTACACAAAACGCACAATCAATTAGTAAGCTGACATCAAATGTATATACATGACATTTAGGAAACCTTTATTGCAACGTTGACACGGCAAGATTTGCAGACATAGTGCAAGAGTAATTTTCGTTTTTTTACATCTTGCTGCTCCCATCATCAGGCTAATATATTTTTTTTTACTAAAGCAGTATATGAAATCTGATGTATTACCTACCACCATTTAGTTGTTTTGTGTTATTTAAAATATTTATAAAATATCTGGTCATCCCAGACATAATTATTCCACTCATTTTTTAAACAATGCAATTACCCGTTTCAGCCACCAGGGGGGCAGTGCTCCCGCTGCCTCCCAGCAAACTCATGGGTCAGACCCATCTGGTAGCGGGGGCCGAGACTGAGAGCTACATGGATAAATATGCACCAAACTAGCCATTTTGAAATGTCGCTGTTTCATGAATACAAAAGTTGTGTGACCCCCCCTTCCTAGACTCACCCTCCCCTATTTTCCTCCGGTGGTCCATTCCATAAATACCGAACGGTCCGTTAGGCCTTTAAAGTGCCCATATTATGAAAAAAGTCACTTTTTCTGGGATTTGGGGTGTTATTTTGTGTCTATGGTGCTTCCACACACATACAAACAAAACAAACAGAGCCAGGTTCTGTTTTCTTCTGTTTCCAATCTTTGTCCTAAGCTAAGTTGGTGGGCTGCTGGTGGTAGCTTCATATTTGTGGTACAGAAAGAGTGGTATCAATCTTCTCTTCTAACTCCTTGGCAAGATAGCAAATAAGCGTATTTCCCAAACTTTCGAAGTGTTCCTTTAAGTGAATTCAGGTCCAAGCAACAGTAAGTGCTACACACTGTATCTACACATGTCTACTTATTATTTTATTTTCAATGTGTTTAAATCTTTCCACTCTGACTATAAAACCCAAATGGCATACTCCAGTCTCCAAGTGGTAGCTCTGGTAATTGTATGTCATGAATACTGTGTTATTGACAGTTTTGATTGACTCACTCTCTCTTTAATAACAGCCCTGCTGTAAACGTTTTTATTTATTTATTTATTTTTATCATCAGGTTTTACAGCAGTGGACAATGACCGTACAGGCTTGAGAACATTTTGCTGGGGATAAAAAATATATATTTTCTTTATACCAACATGTTCCATTTATACCATTGAATTAAACAATATGTTAGGTACATTTGAGGTAATTTGCTTTTATGTCCCATGTTCACTGTGCGTGTGAATTTAGATTGTTTGTGATGATGTTTGATCTCTCATCTGAAGTGGAGTTACTGTTTTACTGTTTGTTACTGTTTGTTACTGTGTATTTCCATTTAAGCTTGTCAGGTAATATAATGCCCAACAATATTATCTTATATTAAATGAACTTATTGTTGAAGACAAGCAGACTTATCCAAGAGGCTTTTATCAATTACAGTGAGTGATGGGCATCTCTCCAATACAGTATTTAACCTCTGCATGGAGGTTACAGAGGCCACATGGCAGTGATTTGTATACCGTTGTGAATTGGTGTAATCCAGCACACTGCCACTGTACATCAAAGGAGCAACACTGTCTATGTTGTGAAGTGCAGCGAGGAGTGACCACACTTGTGCATCACGAAGACTGAACAGTTTGCTCACCAAACAGGTGTGTTAACATAAAGTGTAAGTGTAACCCCTCCAAAACTCCACAGTTTCCACTCAAATACTGGACAAGATGAACAATTTAAGGGATGTGCTGTATGTAAACACTTTTCTGTACATGAGAAGGCTTTGAAAGACGCATTGAGAAGACAACGTTCCACAAACTGGAGTCACCTAATTTAGGGGTTATAAAACCTCTTTACCTTTCACAGCCTGGAAGAGTAGGGTCACCAAAAGTACAATACATGGACATATGCACACCTCTAGTTATGCAGCTCTAATGACTTTCACATTACTGCCATGTGACTTCTTAACTCTCACAGCAACATGGTGTGAATGAACCACAGAGCTATGGAATTACCCACAGACTTCACAGCAGAACTGCTTCAACTTGTTGGATCCGTGGCAACATGTCTTCAACTGGTCAATTATAAATCCAGTGAATTTTGTTATGTTTTGGACATTTTTGAATATGATTGATATGACTTTTACCATGTAGTAAAAAAGGAGGGTATCCCTGCTCCACTGTTGTCAATTAGACAAAGTTCTAATGAAGTTTAGAAAAAGCTGTTTGTAGTTTATGCTATATGTTCACAGTGATGCAATTTCAAAATGGCCACTGGGCGCACTGCAGGAACAGATGGTGTGTTCATTTCAATGTTTAGGTCTCAGATGAGCAGCCATTACCCTGTGTCAACAGAGAGTAGTACTGTCCTCAGTCTTTTGTGTGTTTATGAGTGAATACGTAAGTGTGTACATAATGTGTGTAAGTTTCAGGGAGAAAGAGAAAGACGTTGGACTCGTGTAAATCCATTGCAGGAGGTGTGTGTGTGTGTGTGTGTGTGTGTGTGTGTGTGTGTGTGTGTGTGTGTGTGTGTGTGTGTGTGTGTGTGTGTGTGTGTGGGTGTGTGTGTGTGTGTGTGTGTGTGTGTGTGTGTGTGTGTGTGTGTGTGTGTGTGTGTGTGTGTGTGTGTGTGTGTGTGTGTGTGTGTGTGTACCTGGTGGCCAGGCCTATCTTTTCCAGGCTAACCTCTTATCAGAACCATTGGCATATCTTGAGCGGGATGACATAATCAATAATCAGAACTGTTAATCAATGGTATTCTAAATAAGCATTGATTGGGCCCACAAGGTTAGCCAGCTTTATCGGTTTACATTAAGCAAAGCAACACAATAGACAATAACCTGTGACTGGGACAGACCAGTTTAACCCCTAACCATCCTTCTTTCAGAGAGACAAAGAACATGGGTGGCCAAAACAGTAGGCTATGTATTGTCTCTCTTTCTGTTTATCCTTCTCAGTCAGGTAGCTCCTCATTGCTTTTTTACAGTTCTGTTTTATTATTCTTAGAGAAGTTAATGTTGGTCTTTCTCCACTGGTATCTCTTCAACATTATTGTCACGCGCAGCCTCATTTTAATACAATGAAGCTCCAAATGCATCTCATTATCGACATTGGTCAGGTAGACAGAGGTCACTGATTTGTGTCACCTTTCACAAAAACGGCCATCTCTCTCGGGAGCCAGTTGGATGAAGAGGGAGGAGTGTGGCAGTGTGTAACCCATGGGGGCTCCACATCTCCCTAATTACCAGGTAGTGGAACACAGTCACAGCTGTCTGCAGGTTAGTTGAAGATGACCCATAAGGATATACAGTTTTGTATTTCCCATAAAATCAGCTTGTTATTTACAGACTAGGTATTCCAAACAGTTGTCAGCTTTAAACTGTCAGTGTTTCTTTAGTGGTAACAGGAGGCTGCCTGCTTCATAAGTGTGCCTTAATTTCACAGTTTTCAGCGTTCAGTTAGCACATCCCATATTCTCCCATAAAACAGAACTGCCAATGTGCTTGAATAACCTACTGACAGAAAGACTAATAGGCAAGCATGGAAAATTAGCCGAAATAACCCTTTTAGTCTCCCCTCACCGCAACAAAGCTTAGTTACATGATTACCGTGTCGCCAACATGGATACTTCAATCATTTTTCCCCACTGGCAGTGGCTCAGTGCCAGAGACGGGCTTAGATCTGGCCCATGAGAGAAACGGCTTTCACTGTTCATACAGACCACCTGGCATCATACGTTCTGTCTTCAGGAAGGTAAAAAAGTGCATGTTAAAACCGTATCATCTCTGTCTTTTCTATTTCTTTTACACACATTCACACACAAGATTTTGCACACACACAAACCCAGACAAATATTTGGAACTGCCGATAAGCAAAGAAAAATATTAAGCTAAATTGACTGTGTGGTTTGTTATCTATTATTCATACTTAAAAGTTTCACATAAGGCTATCTTCATCCCTTGTAAGCTCACAAAATGGGTGGTGAGAGGCAACGATGCTTCTTTGATCTTCCCTGTGCCGGATATCTCTGAAGCGCTCTGTATCAGTGAAGTCTCTTCGTTGATTCTCCGCGCACCTCATGTCATTCCTCCACTGCTCCTTCTGCCCATCTATCCCTCTCTCTCATTCTCTTTGTCCCATGTGAAAGCCCCTGTCACCTCTGGCCCTCCTCCTCTCCTCCCCCTCTGTGAGCCTATTACAGGCAGCACTCCTCCCTCTCTGCCTTCCCCATGTATTACCATTAGAAGACATGCATCTTGGGAGCTGCTGCACACTCCTCTGTGTTTTGATTAATATTTTAGCAGCCTCAGGGAGGAAATGGGTCTTCCTCTGAGCTAATCTGTTATTGGGTGGATGCTTGGAGGATAGGAAAGAGAAGATGATAGAAGAGGAAGGTCAAGCTCGACTGTTTTTATTTTCCATGTCAGAAGCTTTAAAGACATCCAATACAAAGCAAATCCCTCCGAAATATGAATAGTGCAGAGTTCAGGGAAGATGTTCAAGCTAACTAAACTTTCGCTAGATTAAGGTTCAGAATCATAAAGGTGTCTTGAAAAGGAAAAATGGCAATCTCCGCAACCATTTTTGGCACCATATCATCAGAAATTAGGAATCACTAGTGTATTTATCTTTAGTCCAGCCCTACAAACTTCAGTTTATCAGATTTCTGCCATTCCTTGATGCTAGAACATCATCAACAAATTTTCTTATTCCCTCTATTAGAGACATATAAATAGGTAGAACTTTATTTTTGGCAGGTGCTTTTTGTCCAGCAGGTCCACTGCTGTCCACCTGATGACAGCCAGTCTGTTCCTACCCTCTTGTGTCTCTTACCACAACTGCGAGACATGGCCATGCGGCCAACTGGTATAGAGAACCGAGAGAAATTCTAAGCTACTGAAATTCTTTGTAAATGAGTGTTGATTTTAAAAGGAAATTGAATGTGTTATGTGTGTTGTCATTAGCAGAGTGATGCATTGACCTGACATTTTATAAATTTAAGCCTGAGCTAAATTTGTAGCCCAAAACTACCCAACAGTAGATTAGAACTAGTAGAAGTAGATTCCAGACCTGTGAATTTCTATCCATATCTTGGAGCATCATCTTTCTACATACCTAGCCAGCTACTGAGCTGCATTCATAAAAAGTAACAACAGAAAAATGGCCACAACAATGGCGATAAGCATGCATGAATGGTGTTGTACAGGTTGCTGTGTTGATTACGGAAATAACTCACAAATAACTTGCATCAGCATATCTCTTCCACTGTCTCAAACAAGGTGATATTTAAACTCCTTACTCTCTCTCTTTTTCTGTTCTACCTCCATTACTCAACACATTCTCATTAACGGGTTTGTATGATATCGTATTAAAAGTAATGCACGCTAATATCATTCGAAAACTGGTCACCGCCGGCTGGTCACGTGACATCAGCTACAGTGCTCCGTCCTACAGAGCGACAGTTGGTGTTGTTTATGCCGCGACAGAGCTTTTTGACTCCGGCTACAGACCTCTGTCACAGCTCGTCGTATCAGCGGCAGTTTGTAGATGTTTTTAGCCGCTACAGTGCTCTAGGACACCGTCTATGGTACACCGCATGGTGCTCCGTCAGGTCAGCGGTAGTTGGTGGTTCAGTTACCTGAGAATAGGTGACTGTGAGCTGGGTACAGAGCACCGCGAGCTGCCGGTCATTTTGGCAGGGATTACGGTTAAGTATAGGCAAGAAAAAGTGAGCGTTATGCAGCGACGGTTAAGTTAAGTTTAGGCACCGAAATGACTAGTTAAGTCTAGGAAAAAGATCATGGTTTGTATTAAAACACTCCCAAGGAACCCGTATTTCCTGGGTGAAAGTCTTTTTTTTTTTTTTTTCGGGAAGCGAACTGCGCTCCCTTGCTTGAAGTTTGAGTTTTGGATGGAGGCTCAACAAGCACCTGTGAAAACGGTATATGGTCGAGCGAGCTAAAGCGTGACTGAAGAGAGGGAGCGGCGTTAGAACAAATCAGTGAATCGGAGAAATAAAACGTTTTTGCCGTTTCATCACTAATAGAAATGCAACTGTAGCAAGTATCTCGAAAAGTCGGAAGTTAGAACGGAAGTCCAGAGAGTCATTGCTATGGAGATGATACACGGTCTTGTCTCGTCGCATTGGTGTAAATGGCAAGGTTCCACAACGTTGCAGACCGGCGCATGTTTCAACTTGCCTCGTCGCAAATCTTTGGTCTGAACCGGGCTAAAGGTGCAGTAATATGAGGTAACAAGGATTTTAGGTAACAAGGTAACTGATTTTTTTATGCAATGCTGATGTTAATACCTGGACTAAAAGAATACTTCATAATTTTGTTTTTTGAGTTTTAAAACAAGTAAATCACTGTTAGGAGAATTTAAGATTTAGTCTCCAACAGTGGATGTGATGTACTTTTACAAACAAAAAACGATAAAGGGCCAAAACGTTCATTAATAATAATAATAATAATAATAATAATTAATTAATTTTATTTAAAGCGCCTTTCATAACACCCAAGGTCACGTCCCAAAAAAAAAGGTTGTTAAAATTATAGTCATTTCATAAGAAATTTAAATAAAAATAGTCAGTCAGTCCATAAGCCATCTTGAAGATATGTTTTAAGTCTGTTGGTAATTGAGTCACAGTGTCTGATGTAGTCTGGCAGTGAATTCCACAGCTTGGGGGCGATGTAGCTGAAAGCCCTCTCTCCCAGGGTGCTGAGGTTCACACTAGGGACATGCAGTAGGCCTGCTGAGGAGGATCTCAGTGAGCGGGCAGGGGTGTAAACTTCCAGTTCTCGCGATAGAGCAGTGCGAGACCACCTCCCCCACCCGGATGACTGGGGTTTACAGATGTTAACAAATCCATGCGGGACTGCTTGGTTCAGGTGGAAGAAATCATCGCTCCACTGCCACGCCTCCGCGAGACACAGAAAGTCCAGTCCACGGTCCACAACAAAGTGCATATCTGATCTGGGCAGACGGGCAAGCACAGTATGGTCAACTCGTCGATCAGGCGTCAAATGACCGCGATCAACAGTCCAGAGACAGGGGAATATTTTGCCATCCTTGCGAGCCATGTAGATTTTGTTGCGACGAGATCCTCGGTGGACATACTTTGAGTGTCGGAGAATGTCGCATTGACACAGAAGCTCCGCAGAAGGTGCATAGTTCCCCCATAGCCGGTAAAGTTCACTTATTAAATATTTCCTCGTCCTTACTCCAGCAGATGTAGCCTATGCATGAAGTTGTTGTGGGTAGGTAGATTCGCCTCAGAACTCGAACCTCCTATGGCGCCATTTTGATGCTACAAAACGATCACCTCCCGTTAGCATTCCATTGAGTGCCATTCATTTTGACGTCACTTTGACAGCAAATAACTTTACATCTGAAGCGTTTAAAGACTCTATTTGTCCATTGTTTATTTCTAAAGAAACACGACAATGTATAAAAGGCTCCATTACCTTGTAGCTCATGTTATGGCTCCGTAGCAGACGTTTTTGTAAAAATAGGCTAACAATTGTGTCATAACCAAGCGACCTACTGTCGCATAGTAGATGAATTACCGTATAGTACAGGAGAAGCTCGCAGGCAGTTTCGACTTACATGAGCTGTTTAGGTTTAATTACTAATGTTAACTAGCATGTTAGTTAGCAATAATTACCCTGCCCCTTACATATACTACT